>NW_028115808.1:0-48339 GCF_964273445.1 Streptopelia decaocto
CATTGAAACTTTTCAAATCCCTCTCCAAATTGTTGAAATTCTCTTGAAGCTTTTAAAATTCTCTCTAGAATTTTCAAAATCCACTTCCACATGTTTACAATTTCACGTCAAAAATGGCTAAAATTCCAGTTGAAATTTTTTCAAAGTCCCTTCAAAATTTTCCAATTTTTGTCCCAATTCTTCCCATTCCCATTGAAACTTTTCAAATCCCTCTCCAAATTGTTGAAATTCTCTTGAAGCTTTTAAAATTCTCTCTAGAATTTTCAAAATCCATGTCCACATGTTTACAATTTCACGTCAAAAATGGCTAAAATTCCAGTTGAAATTTTTTCAAAGTCCCTTAAAAATTTTCCAATTTTTGTCCCAATTCTTCCCATTCCCATTGAAACTTTTCAAATCCCTCTCCAAATTGTTGAAATTCTCTTGAAGCTTTTAAAATTCTCTCTAGAATTTTCAAAATCCATGTCCACATGTTTACAATTTCACGTCAAAAATGCTAAAATTCCAGTTGAAATTTTTTCAAAGTCCCTTAAAAATTTTCCAATTTTTGTCCCAATTCTTCCCATTCCCATTGAAACTTTTCAAATCCCTCTCCAAATTGTTGAAATTCTCTTGAAGCTTTTAAAATTCTCTCTAGAATTTTCAAAATCCATGTCCACATGTTTACAATTTCACGTCAAAAATGGCTAAAATTCCAGTTGAAATTTTTTCAAAGTCCCTTAAAAATTTTCCAATTTTTGTCCCAATTCTTCCCATTCCCATTGAAACTTTTCAAATCCCTCTCCAAATTGTTGAAATTCTCTTGAAGCTTTTAAAATTCTCTCTAGAATTTTCAAAATCCATGTCCACATGTTTACAATTTCACGTCAAAAATGGCTAAAATTCCAGTTGAAATTTTTTCAAAGTCCCTTAAAAATTTTCCAATTTTTGTCCCAATTCTTCCCATTCCCATTGAAACTTTTCAAATCCCTCTCCAAATTGTTGAAATTCTCTTGAAGCTTTTAAAATTCTCTCTAGAATTTTCAAAATCCATGTCCACATGTTTACAATTTCACGTCAAAAAATGGCTAAAATTCCAGTTGAAATTTTTTCAAAGTCCCTTAAAAATTTTCCAATTTTTGTCCCAATTCTTCCCATTCCCATTGAAACTTTTCAAATCCCTCTCCAAATTGTTGAAATTCTCTTGAAGCTTTTAAAATTCTCTCCAGAATTTTCAAAATCCATGTCCACATGTTTACAATTTCACGTCAAAAAATGGCTAAAATTCCAGCTGAAATTTTTTCAAAGTCCCTTAAAAATTTTCCAATTTTTGTCCCAATTCTTCCCATTCCCATTGAAACTTTTCAAATCCCTCTCAAAATTGTTGAAATTCTGTTGAAGCTTTTAAAATTCTCTCTAGAATTTTCAAAATCCATGTCCACATGTTTACAATTTCACGTAACAAAATGGCTAAAATTCCAGTTGAAATTTTTTCAAAGTCCCTTCAAAATTTTCCAATTTTTGTCCCAATTCTTCCCATTCCCATTGAAACTTTTCAAATCCCTCTCCAAATTGTTGAAATTCTCTTGAAGCTTTTAAAATTCTCTCTAGAATTTTCAAAATCCATGTCCACATGTTTACAATTTCACGTCAAAAAATGGCTAAAATTCCAGCTGAAATTTTTTCAGTGTCCCTTAAAAATTTTCCAATTTTTGTCCCAATTCTTCCCATTCCCATTGAAACTTTTCAAATCCCTCTCCAAATTGTTGAAATTCTCTTGAAGCTTTTAAAATTCTCTCTAGAATTTTCAAAATCCATGTCCACATGTTTACAATTTCACGTCAAAAAATGGCTAAAATTCCAGCTGAAATTTTTTCAAAGTCCCTTAAAAATTTTCCAATTTTTGTCCCAATTCTTCCCATTCCCATTGAAACTTTTCAAATCCCTCTCAAAATTGTTGAAATTCTCTTGAAGCTTTTAAAATTCTCTCTAGAATTTTCAAAATCCATGTCCACATGTTTACAATTTCACGTCAAAAAATGGCTAAAATTCCAGTGGAAATTTTTTCAAAGTCCCTTCAAAATTTTCCAATTTTTGTCCCAATTCTTCCCATTCCCATTGAAACTTTTCAAATCCCTCTCAAAATTGTTGAAATTCTCTTGAAGCTTTTAAAATTCTCTCTAGAATTTTCAAAATCCACTTCCACATGTTTACAATTTCATGTAAAAAATGGCTAAAATTCCAGTTGAAATTTTTTCAAAGTCCCTTAAAAATTTTCCAATTTTTGTCCCAATTCTTCCCATTCCCATTGAAACTTTTCAAATCCCTCTCAAAATTGTTGAAATTCTCTTGAAGCTTTTAAAATTCTCTCTAGAATTTTCAAAATCCACTTCAACATGTTTACAATTTCACGTCAAAAAATGGCTAAAATTCCAGTTGAAATTTTTTCAAAGTCCCTTAAAAATTTTCCAATTTTTGTCCCAATTCTTCCCATTCCCATTGAAACTTTTCAAATCCCTCTCCAAATTGTTGAAATTCTCTTGAAGCTTTTAAAATTCTCTCTAGAATTTTCAAAATCCATGTCCACATGTTTACAATTTCACGTCAAAAAATGGCTAAAATTCCAGTTGAAATTTTTTCAAAGTCCCTTAAAAATTTTCCAATTTTTGTCCCAATTCTTCCCATTCCCATTGAAACTTTTCAAATCCCTCTCCAAATTGTTGAAATTCTGTTGAAGCTTTTAAAATTCTCTCTAGAATTTTCAAAATCCATGTCCACATGTTTACAATTTCACGTCAAAAATGGCTAAAATTCCAGTTGAAATTTTTTCAAAGTCCCTTAAAAATTTTCCAATTTTTGTCCCAATTCTTCCCATTCCCATTGAAACTTTTCAAATCCCTCTCCAAATTGTTGAAATTCTCTTGAAGCTTTTAAAATTCTCTCTAGAATTTTCAAAATCCACTTCCACATGTTTACAATTTCACGTCAAAAATGGCTAAAATTCCAGTTGAAATTTTTTCAAAGTCCCTTAAAAATTTTCCAATTTTTGTCCCAATTCTTCCCATTCCCATTGAAACTTTTCAAATCCCTCTCCAAATTGTTGAAATTCTCTTGAAGCTTTTAAAATTCTCTCTAGAATTTTCAAAATCCATGTCCACATGTTTACAATTTCACGTCAAAAATGCTAAAATTCCAGTTGAAATTTTTTCAAAGTCCCTTAAAAATTTTCCAATTTTTGTCCCAATTCTTCCCATTCCCATTGAAACTTTTCAAATCCCTCTCCAAATTGTTGAAATTCTCTTGAAGCTTTTAAAATTCTCTCTAGAATTTTCAAAATCCATGTCCACATGTTTACAATTTCACGTCCAAAAACGGCTAAAATTCCAGTTGAAATTTTTTCAAAGTCCCTTCAAAATTTTCCAATTTTTGTCCCAATTCTTCCCATTCCCATTGAAACTTTTCAAATCCCTCTCCAAATGGTTGAAATTCTCTTGAAGCTTTTAAAATTCTCTCTAGAATTTTCAAAATCCATGTCCACATGTTTACAATTTCACGTCAAAAAATGGCTAAAATTCCAGCTGAAATTTTTTCAGTGTCCCTTAAAAATTTTCCAATTTTTGTCCCAATTCTTCCCATTCCCATTGAAACTTTTCAAATCCCTCTCCAAATTGTTGAAATTCTCTTGAAGCTTTTAAAATTCTCTCTAGAATTTTCAAAATCTATGTCCACATGTTTACAATTTCACGTCAAAAAATGGCTAAAATTCCAGCTGAAATTTTTTCAAAGTCCCTTAAAAATTTTCCAATTTTTGTCCCAATTCTTCCCATTCCCATTGAAACTTTTCAAATCCCTCTCAAAATTGTTGAAATTCTGTTGAAGCTTTTAAAATTCTCTCTAGAATTTTCAAAATCCATGTCCACATGTTTACAATTTCACGTCAAAAAATGGCTAAAATTCCAGCTGAAATTTTTTCAGTGTCCCTTAAAAATTTTCCAATTTTTGTCCCAATTCTTCCCATTCCCATTGAAACTTTTCAAATCCCTCTCCAAATTGTTGAAATTCTCTTGAAGCTTTTAAAATTCTCTCTAGAATTTTCAAAATCCATGTCCACATGTTTACAATTTCACGTCAAAAATGCTAAAATTCCAGTTGAAATTTTTTCAAAGTCCCTTCAAAATTTTCCAATTTTTGTCCCAATTCTTCCCATTCCCATTGAAACTTTTCAAATCCCTCTCAAAATTGTTGAAATTCTGTTGAAGCTTTTAAAATTCTCTCTAGAATTTTCAAAATCCACTTCAACATGTTTACAATTTCACGTCAAAAAATGGCTAAAATTCCAGTGGAAATTTTTTCAAAGTCCCTTCAAAATTTTCCAATTTTTGTCCCAATTCTTCCCATTCCCATTGAAACTTTTCAAATCCCTCTCAAAATTGTTGAAATTCTGTTGAAGCTTTTAAAATTCTCTCCAGAATTTTCAAAATCCATGTCCACATGTTTACAATTTCACGTCAAAAAATGGCTAAAATTCCAGTTGAAATTTTTTCAAAGTCCCTTAAAAATTTTCCAATTTTTGTCCCAATTCTTCCCATTCCCATTGAAACTTTTCAAATCCCTCTCCAAATTGTTGAAATTCTCTTGAAGCTTTTAAAATTCTCTCTAGAATTTTCAAAATCCATGTCCACATGTTTACAATTTCACGTCAAAAATGGCTAAAATTCCAGTTGAAATTTTTTCAAAGTCCCTTAAAAATTTTCCAATTTTTGTCCCAATTCTTCCCATTCCCATTGAAACTTTTCAAATCCCTCTCCAAATTGTTGAAATTCTCTTGAAGCTTTTAAAATTCTCTCTAGAATTTTCAAAATCCACTTCAACATGTTTACAATTTCACGTCAAAAAATGGCTAAAATTCCAGTGGAAATTTTTTCAAAGTCCCTTCAAAATTTTCCAATTTTTGTCCCAATTCTTCCCATTCCCATTGAAACTTTTCAAATCCCTCTCAAAATTGTTGAAATTCTGTTGAAGCTTTTAAAATTCTCTCCAGAATTTTCAAAATCCATGTCCACATGTTTACAATTTCACGTCAAAAAATGGCTAAAATTCCAGTTGAAATTTTTTCAAAGTCCCTTAAAAATTTTCCAATTTTTGTCCCAATTCTTCCCATTCCCATTGAAACTTTTCAAATCCCTCTCCAAATTGTTGAAATTCTCTTGAAGCTTTTAAAATTCTCTCTAGAATTTTCAAAATCCATGTCCACATGTTTACAATTTCACGTCAAAAATGGCTAAAATTCCAGTTGAAATTTTTTCAAAGTCCCTTAAAAATTTTCCAATTTTTGTCCCAATTCTTCCCATTCCCATTGAAACTTTTCAAATCCCTCTCCAAATTGTTGAAATTCTCTTGAAGCTTTTAAAATTCTCTCTAGAATTTTCAAAATCCATGTCCACATGTTTACAATTTCACGTCAAAAATGCTAAAATTCCAGTTGAAATTTTTTCAAAGTCCCTTAAAAATTTTCCAATTTTTGTCCCAATTCTTCCCATTCCCATTGAAACTTTTCAAATCCCTCTCAAAATTGTTGAAATTCTCTTGAAGCTTTTAAAATTCTCTCTAGAATTTTCAAAATCCATGTCCACATGTTTACAATTTCACGTCCAAAAACGGCTAAAATTCCAGTTGAAATTTTTTCAAAGTCCCTTCAAAATTTTCCAATTTTTGTCCCAATTCTTCCCATTCCCATTGAAACTTTTCAAATCCCTCTCCAAATGGTTGAAATTCTCTTGAAGCTTTTAAAATTCTCTCTAGAATTTTCAAAATCCATGTCCACATGTTTACAATTTCACGTCAAAAAATGGCTAAAATTCCAGCTGAAATTTTTTCAGTGTCCCTTAAAAATTTTCCAATTTTTGTCCCAATTCTTCCCATTCCCATTGAAACTTTTCAAATCCCTCTCCAAATTGTTGAAATTCTCTTGAAGCTTTTAAAATTCTCTCTAGAATTTTCAAAATCTATGTCCACATGTTTACAATTTCACGTCAAAAAATGGCTAAAATTCCAGCTGAAATTTTTTCAAAGTCCCTTAAAAATTTTCCAATTTTTGTCCCAATTCTTCCCATTCCCATTGAAACTTTTCAAATCCCTCTCAAAATTGTTGAAATTCTCTTGAAGCTTTTAAAATTCTCTCTAGAATTTTCAAAATCCATGTCCACATGTTTACAATTTCACGTCAAAAAATGGCTAAAATTCCAGCTGAAATTTTTTCAAAGTCCCTTAAAAATTTTCCAATTTTTGTCCCAATTCTTCCCATTCCCATTGAAACTTTTCAAATCCCTCTCCAAATTGTTGAAATTCTCTTGAAGCTTTTAAAATTCTCTCTAGAATTTTCAAAATCCATGTCCACATGTTTACAATTTCACGTCAAAAATGCTAAAATTCCAGTTGAAATTTTTTCAAAGTCCCTTCAAAATTTTCCAATTTTTGTCCCAATTCTTCCCATTCCCATTGAAACTTTTCAAATCCCTCTCAAAATTGTTGAAATTCTGTTGAAGCTTTTAAAATTCTCTCTAGAATTTTCAAAATCCACTTCAACATGTTTACAATTTCACGTCAAAAAATGGCTAAAATTCCAGTGGAAATTTTTTCAAAGTCCCTTCAAAATTTTCCAATTTTTGTCCCAATTCTTCCCATTCCCATTGAAACTTTTCAAATCCCTCTCAAAATTGTTGAAATTCTGTTGAAGCTTTTAAAATTCTCTCCAGAATTTTCAAAATCCATGTCCACATGTTTACAATTTCACGTCAAAAAATGGCTAAAATTCCAGTTGAAATTTTTTCAAAGTCCCTTAAAAATTTTCCAATTTTTGTCCCAATTCTTCCCATTCCCATTGAAACTTTTCAAATCCCTCTCCAAATTGTTGAAATTCTCTTGAAGCTTTTAAAATTCTCTCTAGAATTTTCAAAATCCATGTCCACATGTTTACAATTTCACGTCAAAAATGGCTAAAATTCCAGTTGAAATTTTTTCAAAGTCCCTTAAAAATTTTCCAATTTTTGTCCCAATTCTTCCCATTCCCATTGAAACTTTTCAAATCCCTCTCCAAATTGTTGAAATTCTCTTGAAGCTTTTAAAATTCTCTCTAGAATTTTCAAAATCCACTTCCACATGTTTACAATTTCACGTCAAAAATGGCTAAAATTCCAGTTGAAATTTTTTCAAAGTCCCTTAAAAATTTTCCAATTTTTGTCCCAATTCTTCCCATTCCCATTGAAACTTTTCAAATCCCTCTCCAAATTGTTGAAATTCTCTTGAAGCTTTTAAAATTCTCTCTAGAATTTTCAAAATCCATGTCCACATGTTTACAATTTCACGTCAAAAAATGGCTAAAATTCCAGCTGAAATTTTTTCAAAGTCCCTTAAAAATTTTCCAATTTTTGTCCCAATTCTTCCCATTCCCATTGAAACTTTTCAAATCCCTCTCAAAATTGTTGAAATTCTCTTGAAGCTTTTAAAATTCTCTCTAGAATTTTCAAAATCCATGTCCACATGTTTACAATTTCACGTCAAAAAATGGCTAAAATTCCAGTTGAAATTTTTTCAAAGTCCCTTAAAAATTTTCCAATTTTTGTCCCAATTCTTCCCATTCCCATTGAAACTTTTCAAATCCCTCTCAAAATTGTTGAAATTCTCTTGAAGCTTTTAAAATTCTCTCTAGAATTTTCAAAATCCACTTCCACATGTTTACAATTTCATGTAAAAAATGGCTAAAATTCCAGTTGAAATTTTTTCAAAGTCCCTTAAAAATTTTCCAATTTTTGTCCCAATTCTTCCCATTCCCATTGAAACTTTTCAAATCCCTCTCCAAATTGTTGAAATTCTCTTGAAGCTTTTAAAATTCTCTCTAGAATTTTCAAAATCCATGTCCACATGTTTACAATTTCACGTCAAAAAATGGCTAAAATTCCAGTGGAAATTTTTTCAAAGTCCCTTAAAAATTTTCCAATTTTTGTCCCAATTCTTCCCATTCCCATTGAAACTTTTCAAATCCCTCTCCAAATTGTTGAAATTCTCTTGAAGCTTTTAAAATTCTCTCTAGAATTTTCAAAATCCATGTCCACATGTTTACAATTTCACGTCAAAAATGCTAAAATTCCAGTTGAAATTTTTTCAAAGTCCCTTAAAAATTTTCCCATTTTTGTCCCAATTCTTCCCATTCCCATTGAAACTTTTCAAATCCCTCTCCAAATCGTTGAAATTCTCTTGAAGCTTTTAAAATTCTCTCTAGAATTTTCAAAATCCATGTCCACATGTTTACAATTTCACGTCAAAAATGCTAAAATTCCAGCTGAAATTTTTTCAAAGTCCCTTAAAAATTTTCCAATTTTTGTCCCAATTCTTCCCATTCCCATTGAAACTTTTCAAATCCCTCTCAAAATTGTTGAAATTCTGTTGAAGCTTTTAAAATTCTCTCTAGAATTTTCAAAATCCATGTCCGCATGTTTACAATTTCACATAAAAAAATGGCTAAAATTCCAGTTGAAATTTTTTCAAAGTCCCTTAAAAATTTTCCAATTTTTGTCCCAATTCTTCCCATTCCCATTGAAACTTTTCAAATCCCTCTCAACATTGTTGAAATTCTCTTGAAGCTTTTAAAATTCTCTCTAGAATTTTCAAAATCCATGTCCACATGTTTACAATTTCACGAAAAAAAATGCTAAAATTCCAGTTGAAATTTTTTCAAAGTCCCTTCAAAATTTTCCAATTTTTGTCCCAATTCTTCCCATTCCCATTGAAACTTTTCAAATCCCTCTCAAAATTGTTGAAATTCTCTTGAAGCTTTTAAAATTCTCTCTAGAATTTTCAAAATCCATGTCCACATGTTTACAATTTCACGTCAAAAAATGGCTAAAATTCCAGCTGAAATTTTTTCAAAGTCCCTTAAAAATTTTCCAATTTTTGTCCCAATTCTTCCCATTCCCATTGAAACTTTTCAAATCCCTCTCCAAATTGTTGAAATTCTCTTGAAGCTTTTAAAATTCTCTCTAGAATTTTCAAAATCCATGTCCACATGTTTACAATTTCACGTCAAAAATGCTAAAATTCCAGTTGAAATTTTTTCAAAGTCCCTTCAAAATTTTCCAATTTTTGTCCCAATTCTTCCCATTCCCATTGAAACTTTTCAAATCCCTCTCAAAATTGTTGAAATTCTGTTGAAGCTTTTAAAATTCTCTCTAGAATTTTCAAAATCCACTTCAACATGTTTACAATTTCACGTCAAAAAATGGCTAAAATTCCAGTGGAAATTTTTTCAAAGTCCCTTCAAAATTTTCCAATTTTTGTCCCAATTCTTCCCATTCCCATTGAAACTTTTCAAATCCCTCTCAAAATTGTTGAAATTCTGTTGAAGCTTTTAAAATTCTCTCCAGAATTTTCAAAATCCATGTCCACATGTTTACAATTTCACGTCAAAAAATGGCTAAAATTCCAGTTGAAATTTTTTCAAAGTCCCTTAAAAATTTTCCAATTTTTGTCCCAATTCTTCCCATTCCCATTGAAACTTTTCAAATCCCTCTCCAAATTGTTGAAATTCTCTTGAAGCTTTTAAAATTCTCTCTAGAATTTTCAAAATCCATGTCCACATGTTTACAATTTCACGTCAAAAATGGCTAAAATTCCAGTTGAAATTTTTTCAAAGTCCCTTAAAAATTTTCCAATTTTTGTCCCAATTCTTCCCATTCCCATTGAAACTTTTCAAATCCCTCTCCAAATTGTTGAAATTCTCTTGAAGCTTTTAAAATTCTCTCTAGAATTTTCAAAATCCACTTCAACATGTTTACAATTTCACGTCAAAAAATGGCTAAAATTCCAGTGGAAATTTTTTCAAAGTCCCTTCAAAATTTTCCAATTTTTGTCCCAATTCTTCCCATTCCCATTGAAACTTTTCAAATCCCTCTCAAAATTGTTGAAATTCTGTTGAAGCTTTTAAAATTCTCTCCAGAATTTTCAAAATCCATGTCCACATGTTTACAATTTCACGTCAAAAAATGGCTAAAATTCCAGTTGAAATTTTTTCAAAGTCCCTTAAAAATTTTCCAATTTTTGTCCCAATTCTTCCCATTCCCATTGAAACTTTTCAAATCCCTCTCCAAATTGTTGAAATTCTCTTGAAGCTTTTAAAATTCTCTCTAGAATTTTCAAAATCCATGTCCACATGTTTACAATTTCACGTCAAAAATGGCTAAAATTCCAGTTGAAATTTTTTCAAAGTCCCTTAAAAATTTTCCGATTTTTGTCCCAATTCTTCCCATTCCCATTGAAACTTTTCAAATCCCTCTCCAAATTGTTGAAATTCTCTTGAAGCTTTTAAAATTCTCTCTAGAATTTTCAAAATCCATGTCCACATGTTTACAATTTCACGTCAAAAATGCTAAAATTCCAGTTGAAATTTTTTCAAAGTCCCTTAAAAATTTTCCAATTTTTGTCCCAATTCTTCCCATTCCCATTGAAACTTTTCAAATCCCTCTCAAAATTGTTGAAATTCTCTTGAAGCTTTTAAAATTCTCTCTAGAATTTTCAAAATCCATGTCCACATGTTTACAATTTCACGTCCAAAAACGGCTAAAATTCCAGTTGAAATTTTTTCAAAGTCCCTTCAAAATTTTCCAATTTTTGTCCCAATTCTTCCCATTCCCATTGAAACTTTTCAAATCCCTCTCCAAATGGTTGAAATTCTCTTGAAGCTTTTAAAATTCTCTCTAGAATTTTCAAAATCCATGTCCACATGTTTACAATTTCACGTCAAAAAATGGCTAAAATTCCAGCTGAAATTTTTTCAGTGTCCCTTAAAAATTTTCCAATTTTTGTCCCAATTCTTCCCATTCCCATTGAAACTTTTCAAATCCCTCTCCAAATTGTTGAAATTCTCTTGAAGCTTTTAAAATTCTCTCTAGAATTTTCAAAATCTATGTCCACATGTTTACAATTTCACGTCAAAAAATGGCTAAAATTCCAGCTGAAATTTTTTCAAAGTCCCTTAAAAATTTTCCAATTTTTGTCCCAATTCTTCCCATTCCCATTGAAACTTTTCAAATCCCTCTCAAAATTGTTGAAATTCTCTTGAAGCTTTTAAAATTCTCTCTAGAATTTTCAAAATCCATGTCCACATGTTTACAATTTCACGTCAAAAAATGGCTAAAATTCCAGCTGAAATTTTTTCAAAGTCCCTTAAAAATTTTCCAATTTTTGTCCCAATTCTTCCCATTCCCATTGAAACTTTTCAAATCCCTCTCCAAATTGTTGAAATTCTCTTGAAGCTTTTAAAATTCTCTCTAGAATTTTCAAAATCCATGTCCACATGTTTACAATTTCACGTCAAAAATGCTAAAATTCCAGTTGAAATTTTTTCAAAGTCCCTTCAAAATTTTCCAATTTTTGTCCCAATTCTTCCCATTCCCATTGAAACTTTTCAAATCCCTCTCAAAATTGTTGAAATTCTGTTGAAGCTTTTAAAATTCTCTCTAGAATTTTCAAAATCCACTTCAACATGTTTACAATTTCACGTCAAAAAATGGCTAAAATTCCAGTGGAAATTTTTTCAAAGTCCCTTCAAAATTTTCCAATTTTTGTCCCAATTCTTCCCATTCCCATTGAAACTTTTCAAATCCCTCTCAAAATTGTTGAAATTCTGTTGAAGCTTTTAAAATTCTCTCCAGAATTTTCAAAATCCATGTCCACATGTTTACAATTTCACGTCAAAAAATGGCTAAAATTCCAGTTGAAATTTTTTCAAAGTCCCTTAAAAATTTTCCAATTTTTGTCCCAATTCTTCCCATTCCCATTGAAACTTTTCAAATCCCTCTCAAAATTGTTGAAATTCTCTTGAAGCTTTTAAAATTCTCTCTAGAATTTTCAAAATCCATGTCCACATGTTTACAATTTCACGTCAAAAATGGCTAAAATTCCAGTTGAAATTTTTTCAAAGTCCCTTAAAAATTTTCCAATTTTTGTCCCAATTCTTCCCATTCCCATTGAAACTTTTCAAATCCCTCTCCAAATTGTTGAAATTCTCTTGAAGCTTTTAAAATTCTCTCTAGAATTTTCAAAATCCACTTCCACATGTTTACAATTTCACGTCAAAAATGGCTAAAATTCCAGTTGAAATTTTTTCAAAGTCCCTTAAAAATTTTCCAATTTTTGTCCCAATTCTTCCCATTCCCATTGAAACTTTTCAAATCCCTCTCCAAATTGTTGAAATTCTCTTGAAGCTTTTAAAATTCTCTCTAGAATTTTCAAAATCCATGTCCACATGTTTACAATTTCACGTCCAAAAACGGCTAAAATTCCAGTTGAAATTTTTTCAAAGTCCCTTCAAAATTTTCCAATTTTTGTCCCAATTCTTCCCATTCCCATTGAAACTTTTCAAATCCCTCTCCAAATGGTTGAAATTCTCTTGAAGCTTTTAAAATTCTCTCTAGAATTTTCAAAATCCATGTCCACATGTTTACAATTTCACGTCAAAAAATGGCTAAAATTCCAGCTGAAATTTTTTCAGTGTCCCTTAAAAATTTTCCAATTTTTGTCCCAATTCTTCCCATTCCCATTGAAACTTTTCAAATCCCTCTCCAAATTGTTGAAATTCTCTTGAAGCTTTTAAAATTCTCTCTAGAATTTTCAAAATCCTACTGTCCACATGTTTACAATTTCACGTCAAAAAATGGCTAAAATTCCAGTTGAAATTTTTTCAAAGTCCCTTCAAAATTTTCCAATTTTTGTCCCAATTCTTCCCATTCATTGAAACTTTTCAAATCCCTCTCAAAATTGTTGAAATTCTCTTGAAGCTTTTAAAATTCTCTCTAGAATTTTCAAAATCCATGTCCACATGTTTACAATTTCACGTCAAAAAATGGCTAAAATTCCAGCTGAAATTTTTTCAAAGTCCCTTAAAAATTTTCCAATTTTTGTCCCAATTCTTCCCATTCCCATTGAAACTTTTCAAATCCCTCTCCAAATTGTTGAAATTCTCTTGAAGCTTTTAAAATTCTCTCTAGAATTTTCAAAATCCATGTCCACATGTTTACAATTTCACGTCAAAAATGCTAAAATTCCAGTTGAAATTTTTTCAAAGTCCCTTCAAAATTTTCCAATTTTTGTCCCAATTCTTCCCATTCCCATTGAAACTTTTCAAATCCCTCTCAAAATTGTTGAAATTCTGTTGAAGCTTTTAAAATTCTCTCTAGAATTTTCAAAATCCACTTCAACATGTTTACAATTTCACGTCAAAAAATGGCTAAAATTCCAGTGGAAATTTTTTCAAAGTCCCTTCAAAATTTTCCAATTTTTGTCCCAATTCTTCCCATTCCCATTGAAACTTTTCAAATCCCTCTCAAAATTGTTGAAATTCTGTTGAAGCTTTTAAAATTCTCTCCAGAATTTTCAAAATCCATGTCCACATGTTTACAATTTCACGTCAAAAAATGGCTAAAATTCCAGTTGAAATTTTTTCAAAGTCCCTTAAAAATTTTCCAATTTTTGTCCCAATTCTTCCCATTCCCATTGAAACTTTTCAAATCCCTCTCAAAATTGTTGAAATTCTCTTGAAGCTTTTAAAATTCTCTCTAGAATTTTCAAAATCCATGTCCACATGTTTACAATTTCACGTCAAAAATGGCTAAAATTCCAGTTGAAATTTTTTCAAAGTCCCTTAAAAATTTTCCAATTTTTGTCCCAATTCTTCCCATTCCCATTGAAACTTTTCAAATCCCTCTCCAAATTGTTGAAATTCTCTTGAAGCTTTTAAAATTCTCTCTAGAATTTTCAAAATCCACTTCCACATGTTTACAATTTCACGTCAAAAATGGCTAAAATTCCAGTTGAAATTTTTTCAAAGTCCCTTAAAAATTTTCCAATTTTTGTCCCAATTCTTCCCATTCCCATTGAAACTTTTCAAATCCCTCTCCAAATTGTTGAAATTCTCTTGAAGCTTTTAAAATTCTCTCTAGAATTTTCAAAATCCATGTCCACATGTTTACAATTTCACGTCAAAAAATGGCTAAAATTCCAGCTGAAATTTTTTCAAAGTCCCTTAAAAATTTTCCAATTTTTGTCCCAATTCTTCCCATTCCCATTGAAACTTTTCAAATCCCTCTCAAAATTGTTGAAATTCTCTTGAAGCTTTTAAAATTCTCTCTAGAATTTTCAAAATCCATGTCCACATGTTTACAATTTCACGTCAAAAAATGGCTAAAATTCCAGTTGAAATTTTTTCAAAGTCCCTTAAAAATTTTCCAATTTTTGTCCCAATTCTTCCCATTCCCATTGAAACTTTTCAAATCCCTCTCAAAATTGTTGAAATTCTCTTGAAGCTTTTAAAATTCTCTCTAGAATTTTCAAAATCCACTTCCACATGTTTACAATTTCATGTAAAAAATGGCTAAAATTCCAGTTGAAATTTTTTCAAAGTCCCTTAAAAATTTTCCAATTTTTGTCCCAATTCTTCCCATTCCCATTGAAACTTTTCAAATCCCTCTCCAAATTGTTGAAATTCTCTTGAAGCTTTTAAAATTCTCTCTAGAATTTTCAAAATCCATGTCCACATGTTTACAATTTCACGTCAAAAAATGGCTAAAATTCCAGTGGAAATTTTTTCAAAGTCCCTTAAAAATTTTCCAATTTTTGTCCCAATTCTTCCCATTCCCATTGAAACTTTTCAAATCCCTCTCCAAATTGTTGAAATTCTCTTGAAGCTTTTAAAATTCTCTCTAGAATTTTCAAAATCCATGTCCACATGTTTACAATTTCACGTCAAAAATGCTAAAATTCCAGTTGAAATTTTTTCAAAGTCCCTTAAAAATTTTCCCATTTTTGTCCCAATTCTTCCCATTCCCATTGAAACTTTTCAAATCCCTCTCCAAATCGTTGAAATTCTCTTGAAGCTTTTAAAATTCTCTCTAGAATTTTCAAAATCCATGTCCACATGTTTACAATTTCACGTCAAAAATGCTAAAATTCCAGCTGAAATTTTTTCAAAGTCCCTTAAAAATTTTCCAATTTTTGTCCCAATTCTTCCCATTCCCATTGAAACTTTTCAAATCCCTCTCAAAATTGTTGAAATTCTGTTGAAGCTTTTAAAATTCTCTCTAGAATTTTCAAAATCCATGTCCGCATGTTTACAATTTCACATAAAAAAATGGCTAAAATTCCAGTTGAAATTTTTTCAAAGTCCCTTAAAAATTTTCCAATTTTTGTCCCAATTCTTCCCATTCCCATTGAAACTTTTCAAATCCCTCTCAACATTGTTGAAATTCTCTTGAAGCTTTTAAAATTCTCTCTAGAATTTTCAAAATCCATGTCCACATGTTTACAATTTCACGAAAAAAAATGCTAAAATTCCAGTTGAAATTTTTTCAAAGTCCCTTCAAAATTTTCCAATTTTTGTCCCAATTCTTCCCATTCCCATTGAAACTTTTCAAATCCCTCTCAAAATTGTTGAAATTCTCTTGAAGCTTTTAAAATTCTCTCTAGAATTTTCAAAATCCATGTCCACATGTTTACAATTTCACGTCAAAAAATGGCTAAAATTCCAGCTGAAATTTTTTCAAAGTCCCTTAAAAATTTTCCAATTTTTGTCCCAATTCTTCCCATTCCCATTGAAACTTTTCAAATCCCTCTCAAAATTGTTGAAATTCTGTTGAAGCTTTTAAAATTCTCTCTAGAATTTTCAAAATCCATGTCCACATGTTTACAATTTCACGTCAAAAAATGGCTAAAATTCCAGTGGAAATTTTTTCAAAGTCCCTTAAAAATTTTCCAATTTTTGTCCCAATTCTTCCCATTCCCATTGAAACTTTTCAAATCCCTCTCCAAATTGTTGAAATTCTCTTGAAGCTTTTAAAATTCTCTCTAGAATTTTCAAAATCCATGTCCACATGTTTACAATTTCACGTCAAAAATGCTAAAATTCCAGTTGAAATTTTTTCAAAGTCCCTTAAAAATTTTCCAATTTTTGTCCCAATTCTTCCCATTCCCATTGAAACTTTTCAAATCCCTCTCCAAATTGTTGAAATTCTCTTGAAGCTTTTAAAATTCTCTCTAGAATTTTCAAAATCCATGTCCACATGTTTACAATTTCACGTCAAAAATGCTAAAATTCCAGTGGAAATTTTTTCAAAGTCCCTTAAAAATTTTCCAATTTTTGTCCCAATTCTTCCCATTCCCATTGAAACTTTTCAAATCCCTCTCCAAATTGTTGAAATTCTCTTGAAGCTTTTAAAATTCTCTCTAGAATTTTCAAAATCCATGTCCACATGTTTACAATTTCACGTCAAAAATGCTAAAATTCCAGTTGAAATTTTTTCAAAGTCCCTTCAAAATTTTCCAATTTTTGTCCCAATTCTTCCCATTCCCATTGAAACTTTTCAAATCCCTCTCAAAATTGTTGAAATTCTGTTGAAGCTTTTAAAATTCTCTCTAGAATTTTCAAAATCCACTTCAACATGTTTACAATTTCACGTCAAAAAATGGCTAAAATTCCAGTTGAAATTTTTTCAAAGTCCCTTAAAAATTTTCCAATTTTTGTCCCAATTCTTCCCATTCCCATTGAAACTTTTCAAATCCCTCTCAAAATTGTAGAAATTCTGTTGAAGCTTTTAAAATTCTCTCTAGAATTTTCAAAATCCATGTCCACATGTTTACAATTTCACGTCAAAAAATGGCTAAAATTCCAGTTGAAATTTTTTCAAAGTCCCTTAAAAATTTTCCAATTTTTGTCCCAATTCTTCCCATTCCCATTGAAACTTTTCAAATCCCTCTCCAAATTGTTGAAATTCTCTTGAAGCTTTTAAAATTCTCTCGAGAATTTTCAAAATCCATGTCCACATGTTTACAATTTCACGTCAAAAATGGCTAAAATTCCAGTTGAAATTTTTTCAAAGTCCCTTAAAAATTTTCCAATTTTTGTCCCAATTCTTCCCATTCCCATTGAAACTTTTCAAATCCCTCTCCAAATTGTTGAAATTCTCTTGAAGCTTTTAAAATTCTCTCTAGAATTTTCAAAATCCATGTCCACATGTTTACAATTTCACGTCCAAAAACGGCTAAAATTCCAGTTGAAATTTTTTCAAAGTCCCTTCAAAATTTTCCAATTTTTGTCCCAATTCTTCCCATTCCCATTGAAACTTTTCAAATCCCTCTCAAAATTGTTGAAATTCTGTTGAAGCTTTTAAAATTCTCTCTAGAATTTTCAAAATCCATGTCCACATGTTTACAATTTCACATCAAAAAATGGCTAAAATTCCAGCTGAAATTTTTTCAGTGTCCCTTAAAAATTTTCCAATTTTTGTCCCAATTCTTCCCATTCCCATTGAAACTTTTCAAATCCCTCTCCAAATTGTTGAAATTCTCTTGAAGCTTTTAAAATTCTCTCTAGAATTTTCAAAATCCATGTCCACATGTTTACAATTTCACGTCAAAAAATGGCTAAAATTCCAGCTGAAATTTTTTCAAAGTCCCTTAAAAATTTTCCAATTTTTGTCCCAATTCTTCCCATTCCCATTGAAACTTTTCAAATCCCTCTCAAAATTGTTGAAATTCTCTTGAAGCTTTTAAAATTCTCTCTAGAATTTTCAAAATCCATGTCCACATGTTTACAATTTCACGTCAAAAAATGGCTAAAATTCCAGTTGAAATTTTTTCAAAGTCCCTTAAAAATTTTCCAATTTTTGTCCCAATTCTTCCCATTCCCATTGAAACTTTTCAAATCCCTCTCCAAATTGTTGAAATTCTCTTGAAGCTTTTAAAATTCTCTCTAGAATTTTCAAAATCCACTTCCACATGTTTACAATTTCATGTAAAAAATGGCTAAAATTCCAGTTGAAATTTTTTCAAAGTCCCTTAAAAATTTTCCAATTTTTGTCCCAATTCTTCCCATTCCCATTGAAACTTTTCAAATCCCTCTCCAAATTGTTGAAATTCTCTTGAAGCTTTTAAAATTCACTCTAGAATTTTCAAAATCCACTTCCACATGTTTACAATTTCACGTCAAAAATGGCTAAAATTCCAGTTGAAATTTTTTCAAAGTCCCTTAAAAATTTTCCAATTTTTGTCCCAATTCTTCCCATTCCCATTGAAACTTTTCAAATCCCTCTCAAAATTGTTGAAATTCTCTTGAAGCTTTTAAAATTCTCTCTAGAATTTTCAAAATCCATGTCCACATGTTTACAATTTCACGTCAAAAAATGGCTAAAATTCCAGTGGAAATTTTTTCAAAGTCCCTTAAAAATTTTCCAATTTTTGTCCCAATTCTTCCCATTCCCATTGAAACTTTTCAAATCCCTCTCCAAATTGTTGAAATTCTCTTGAAGCTTTTAAAATTCTCTCTAGAATTTTCAAAATCCATGTCCACATGTTTACAATTTCACGTCAAAAATGCTAAAATTCCAGTTGAAATTTTTTCAAAGTCCCTTAAAAATTTTCCCATTTTTGTCCCAATTCTTCCCATTCCCATTGAAACTTTTCAAATCCCTCTCCAAATCGTTGAAATTCTCTTGAAGCTTTTAAAATTCTCTCTAGAATTTTCAAAATCCATGTCCACATGTTTACAATTTCACGTCAAAAATGCTAAAATTCCAGCTGAAATTTTTTCAAAGTCCCTTAAAAATTTTCCAATTTTTGTCCCAATTCTTCCCATTCCCATTGAAACTTTTCAAATCCCTCTCAAAATTGTTGAAATTCTCTTGAAGCTTTTACAATTCACTCTAGAATTTTCAAAATCCATGTCCACATGTTTACAATTTCACGTCAAAAAATGGCTAAAATTCCAGTTGAAATTTTTTCAAAGTCCCTTAAAAATTTTCCAATTTTTGTCCCAATTCTTCCCATTCCCATTGAAACTTTTCAAATCCCTCTCAACATTGTTGAAATTCTCTTGAAGCTTTTAAAATTCTCTCTAGAATTTTCAAAATCCATGTCCACATGTTTACAATTTCACGTCAAAAATGCTAAAATTCCAGTTGAAATTTTTTCAAAGTCCCTTAAAAATTTTCCAATTTTTGTCCCAATTCTTCCCATTCCCATTGAAACTTTTCAAATCCCTCTCCAAATTGTTGAAATTCTCTTGAAGCTTTTAAAATTCTCTCTAGAATTTTCAAAATCCATGTCCACATGTTTACAATTTCACGTCAAAAATGCTAAAATTCCAGTTGAAATTTTTTCAAAGTCCCTTAAAAATTTTCCAATTTTTGTCCCAATTCTTCCCATTCCCATTGAAACTTTTCCAATCCCTCTCCAAATTGTTGAAATTCTCTTGAAGCTTTTAAAATTCTCTCTAGAATTTTCAAAATCCATGTCCACATGTTTACAATTTCACGTCAAAAATGCTAAAATTCCAGTTGAAATTTTTTCAAAGTCCCTTCAAAATTTTCCAATTTTTGTCCCAATTCTTCCCATTCCCATTGAAACTTTTCAAATCCCTCTCCAAATTGTTGAAATTCTCTTGAAGCTTTTAAAATTCTCTCTAGAATTTTCAAAATCCATGTCCGCATGTTTACAATTTCACATAAAAAAATGGCTAAAATTCCAGTTGAAATTTTTTCAAAGTCCCTTAAAATTTTCCAATTTTTGTCCCAATTCTTCCCATTCCCATTGAAACTTTTCAAATCCCTCTCAAAATGGTTGAAATTCTCTTGAAGCTTTTAAAATTCTCTCTAGAATTTTCAAAATCCATGTCCACATGTTTACAATTTCACGTCAAAAAATGGCTAAAATTCCAGTTGAAATTTTTTCAAAGTCCCTTAAAAATTTTCCAATTTTTGTCCCAATTCTTCCCATTCCCATTGAAACTTTTCAAATCCCTCTCCAAATTGTTGAAATTCTCTTGAAGCTTTTAAAATTCTCTCTAGAATTTTCAAAATCCATGTCCGCATGTTTACAATTTCACATAAAAAAATGGCTAAAATTCCAGTTGAAATTTTTTCAAAGTCCCTTAAAAATTTTCCAATTTTTGTCCCAATTCTTCCCATTCCCATTGAAACTTTTCAAATCCCTCTCAACATTGTTGAAATTCTCTTGAAGCTTTTAAAATTCTCTCTAGAATTTTCAAAATCCATGTCCACATGTTTACAATTTCACGTCAAAAAATGGCTAAAATTCCAGTTGAAATTTTTTCAAAGTCCCTTAAAAATTTTCCACTTTTTGTCCCAATTCTTCCCATTCCCATTGAAACTTTTCAAATCCCTCTCAAAATTGTTGAAATTCTCTTGAAGCTTTTAAAATTCTCTCTAGAATTTTCAAAATCCATGTCCACATGTTTACAATTTCACGAAAAAAAATGCTAAAATTCCAGTTGAAATTTTTTCAAAGTCCCTTCAAAATTTTCCAATTTTTGTCCCAATTCTTCCCATTCCCATTGAAACTTTTCAAATCCCTCTCAAAATTGTTGAAATTCTGTTGAAGCTTTTAAAATTCTCTCTAGAATTTTCAAAATCCATGTCCACATGTTTACAATTTCACGTCAAAAAATGGCTAAAATTCCAGTGGAAATTTTTTCAAAGTCCCTTCAAAATTTTCCAATTTTTGTCCCAATTCTTCCCATTCCCATTGAAACTTTTCAAATCCCTCTCCAAATTGTTGAAATTCTCTTGAAGCTTTTAAAATTCTCTCTAGAATTTTCAAAATCCATGTCCACATGTTTACAATTTCACGTCAAAAATGCTAAAATTCCAGTTGAAATTTTTTCAAAGTCCCTTAAAAATTTTCCAATTTTTGTCCCAATTCTTCCCATTCCCATTGAAACTTTTCAAATCCCTCTCCAAATTGTTGAAATTCTCTTGAAGCTTTTAAAATTCTCTCTAGAATTTTCAAAATCCATGTCCACATGTTTACAATTTCACGTCAAAAATGCTAAAATTCCAGTTGAAATTTTTTCAAAGTCCCTTAAAAATTTTCCAATTTTTGTCCCAATTCTTCCCATTCCCATTGAAACTTTTCAAATCCCTCTCCAAATTGTTGAAATTCTCTTGAAGCTTTTAAAATTCTCTCTAGAATTTTCAAAATCCATGTCCACATGTTTACAATTTCACGTCAAAATGCTAAAATTCCAGTTGAAAATTTTTTCAAAGTCCCTTCAAAATTTTCCAATTTTTGTCCCAATTCTTCCCATTCCCATTGAAACTTTTCAAATCCCTCTCCAAATTGTTGAAATTCTCTTGAAGCTTTTAAAATTCTCTCTAGAATTTTCAAAATCCATGTCCGCATGTTTACAATTTCACATAAAAAAATGGCTAAAATTCCAGTTGAAATTTTTTCAAAGTCCCTTAAAAATTTTCCAATTTTTGTCCCAATTCTTCCCATTCCCATTGAAACTTTTCAAATCCCTCTCAAAATGGTTGAAATTCTCTTGAAGCTTTTAAAATTCTCTCTAGAATTTTCAAAATCCATGTCCACATGTTTACAATTTCACGTCAAAAAATGGCTAAAATTCCAGTGGAAATTTTTTCAAAGTCCCTTAAAAATTTTCCAATTTTTGTCCCAATTCTTCCCATTCCCATTGAAACTTTTCAAATCCCTCTCCAAATTGTTGAAATTCTCTTGAAGCTTTTAAAATTCTCTCTAGAATTTTCAAAATCCATGTCCACATGTTTACAATTTCACGTCAAAAATGCTAAAATTCCAGTTGAAATTTTTTCAAAGTCCCTTAAAAATTTTCCCATTTTTGTCCCAATTCTTCCCATTCCCATTGAAACTTTTCAAATCCCTCTCCAAATCGTTGAAATTCTCTTGAAGCTTTTAAAATTCTCTCTAGAATTTTCAAAATCCATGTCCACATGTTTACAATTTCACGTCAAAAATGCTAAAATTCCAGCTGGAAATTTTTCAAAGTCCCTTAAAAATTTTCCAATTTTTGTCCCAATTCTTCCCATTCCCATTGAAACTTTTCAAATCCCTCTCAAAATTGTTGAAATTCTCTTGAAGCTTTTAAAATTCTCTCTAGAATTTTCAAAATCCATGTCCGCATGTTTACAATTTCACATAAAAAATGGCTAAAATTCCAGTTGAAATTTTTTCAAAGTCCCTTAAAAATTTTCCAATTTTTGTCCCAATTCTTCCCATTCCCATTGAAACTTTTCAAATCCCTCTCAACATTGTTGAAATTCTCTTGAAGCTTTTAAAATTCTCTCTAGAATTTTCAAAATCCATGTCCACATGTTTACAATTTCACATAAAAAAATGGCTAAAATTCCAGTTGAAATTTTTTCAAAGTCCCTTAAAAATTTTCCACTTTTTGTCCCTATTCTTCCCATTCCCATTGAAACTTTTCAAATCCCTCTCAAAATTGTTGAAATTCTCTTGAAGCTTTTAAAATTCTCTCTAGAATTTTCAAAATCCATGTCCACATGTTTACAATTTCACGAAAAAAAATGCTAAAATTCCAGTTGAAATTTTTTCAAAGTCCCTTCAAAATTTTCCAATTTTTGTCCCAATTCTTCCCATTCCCATTGAAACTTTTCAAATCCCTCTCAAAATTGTTGAAATTCTGTTGAAGCTTTTAAAATTCTCTCTAGAATTTTCAAAATCCATGTCCACATGTTTACAATTTCACGTCAAAAATGGCTAAAATTCCAGTGGAAATTTTTTCAAAGTCCCTTCAAAATTTTCCAATTTTTGTCCCAATTCTTCCCATTCCCATTGAAACTTTTCAAATCCCTCTCCAAATTGTTGAAATTCTCTTGAAGCTTTTAAAATTCTCTCTAGAATTTTCAAAATCCATGTCCACATGTTTACAATTTCACGTCAAAAATGCTAAAATTCCAGTTGAAATTTTTTCAAAGTCCCTTAAAAATTTTCCAATTTTTGTCCCAATTCTTCCCATTCCCATTGAAACTTTTCAAATCCCTCTCCAAATTGTTGAAATTCTCTTGAAGCTTTTAAAATTCTCTCTAGAATTTTCAAAAATCCATGTCCACATGTTTACAATTTCACGTCAAAAATGCTAAAATTCCAGTTGAAATTTTTTCAAAGTCCCTTAAAAATTTTCCAATTTTTGTCCCAATTCTTCCCATTCCCATTGAAACTTTTCAAATCCCTCTCCAAATTGTTGAAATTCTCTTGAAGCTTTTAAAATTCTCTCTAGAATTTTCAAAATCCATGTCCACATGTTTACAATTTCACGTCAAAAATGCTAAAATTCCAGTTGAAATTTTTTCAAAGTCCCTTCAAAATTTTCCAATTTTTGTCCCAATTCTTCCCATTCCCATTGAAACTTTTCAAATCCCTCTCAAAATTGTTGAAATTCTGTTGAAGCTTTTAAAATTCTCTCTAGAATTTTCAAAATCCACTTCAACATGTTTACAATTTCACGTCAAAAAATTGCTTAAATTCCAGTTGAAATTTTTTCAAAGTCCCTTCAAAATTTTTCCAATTTTTGTCCCAATTCTTCCCATTCCCATTGAAACTTTTCAAATCCCTCTCAAAATTGTAGAAATTCTGTTGAAGCTTTTAAAATTCTCTCTAGAATTTTCAAAATCCATGTCCACATGTTTACAATTTCACGTCAAAAAATGGCTAAAATTCCAGTGGAAATTTTTTCAAAGTCCTTAAAAATTTTCCAATTTTTGTCCCAATTCTTCCCATTCCCATTGAAACTTTTCAAATCCCTCTCCAAATTGTTGAAATTCTCTTGAAGCTTTTAAAATTCTCTCGAGAATTTTCAAAATCCATGTCCACATGTTTACAATTTCACGTCAAAAATGCTAAAATTTCCAGCTGAAATTTTTTCAAAGTCCCTTAAAAATTTTCCAATTTTTGTCCCAATTCTTCCCATTCCCATTGAAACTTTTCAAATCCCTCTCCAAATTGTTGAAATTCTCTTGAAGCTTTTAAAATTCTCTCTAGAATTTTCAAAATCCATGTCCGCATGTTTACAATTTCACATAAAAAAATGGCTAAAATTCCAGTTGAAATTTTTTCAAAGTCCCTTAAAAATTTTCCAATTTTTGTCCCAATTCTTCCCATTCCCATTGAAACTTTTCAAATCCCTCTCAACATTGTTGAAATTCTCTTGAAGCTTTTAAAATTCTCTCTAGAATTTTCAAAATCCATGTCCACATGTTTACAATTTCACGTCAAAAAATGGCTAAAATTCCAGTTGAAATTTTTTCAAAGTCCCTTAAAAATTTTCCACTTTTTGTCCCAATTCTTCCCATTCCCATTGAAACTTTTCAAATCCCTCTCAAAATTGTTGAAATTCTCTTGAAGCTTTTAAAATTCTCTCTAGAATTTTCAAAATCCATGTCCACATGTTTACAATTTCACGTCAAAAATGCTAAAATTCCAGTTGAAATTTTTTCAAAGTCCCTTCAAAATTTTCCAATTTTTGTCCCAATTCTTCCCATTCCCATTGAAACTTTTCAAATCCCTCTCAAAATTGTTGAAATTCTGTTGAAGCTTTTAAAATTCTCTCTAGAATTTTCAAAATCCATGTCCACATGTTTACAATTTCACGTCAAAAAATGGCTAAAATTCCAGTGGAAATTTTTTCAAAGTCCCTTCAAAATTTTCCAATTTTTGTCCCAATTCTTCCCATTCCCATTGAAACTTTTCAAATCCCTCTCCAAATTGTTGAAATTCTCTTGAAGCTTTTAAAATTCTCTCTAGAATTTTCAAAATCCATGTCCACATGTTTACAATTTCACGTCAAAAATGCTAAAATTCCAGTTGAAATTTTTTCAAAGTCCCTTAAAAATTTTCCAATTTTTGTCC
Organism: Streptopelia decaocto; assembly: GCF_964273445.1. Taxonomy (NCBI): domain Eukaryota; kingdom Metazoa; phylum Chordata; class Aves; order Columbiformes; family Columbidae; genus Streptopelia; species Streptopelia decaocto. Next base: position 24,724 of record NW_028115808.1, read on the forward strand.
CAATTCTTCCCATTCCCATTGAAACTTTTCAAATCCCTCTCCAAATTGTTGAAATTCTCTTGAAGCTTTTAAAATTCTCTCTAGAATTTTCAAAATCCATGTCCACATGTTTACAATTTCACGTCAAAAATGCTAAAATTCCAGTGGAAATTTTTTCAAAGTCCCTTAAAAATTTTCCAATTTTTGTCCCAATTCTTCCCATTCCCATTGAAACTTTTCAAATCCCTCTCCAAATTGTTGAAATTCTCTTGAAGCTTTTAAAATTCTCTCTAGAATTTTCAAAATCCATGTCCACATGTTTACAATTTCACGTCAAAAATGCTAAAATTCCAGTTGAAATTTTTTCAAAGTCCCTTCAAAATTTTCCAATTTTTGTCCCAATTCTTCCCATTCCCATTGAAACTTTTCAAATCCCTCTCAAAATTGTTGAAATTCTGTTGAAGCTTTTAAAATTCTCTCTAGAATTTTCAAAATCCACTTCAACATGTTTACAATTTCACGTCAAAAAATGGCTTAAATTCCAGTTGAAATTTTTTCAAAGTCCCTTCAAAATTTTCCAATTTTTGTCCCAATTCTTCCCATTCCCATTGAAACTTTTCAAATCCCTCTCAAAATTGTAGAAATTCTGTTGAAGCTTTTAAAATTCTCTCTAGAATTTTCAAAATCCATGTCCACATGTTTACAATTTCACGTCAAAAAATGGCTAAAATTCCAGTGGAAATTTTTTCAAAGTCCCTTAAAAATTTTCCAATTTTTGTCCCAATTCTTCCCATTCCCATTGAAACTTTTCAAATCCCTCTCCAAATTGTTGAAATTCTCTTGAAGCTTTTAAAATTCTCTCGAGAATTTTCAAAATCCATGTCCACATGTTTACAATTTCACGTCAAAAATGGCTAAAATTCCAGTTGAAATTTTTTCAAAGTCCCTTAAAAATTTTCCAATTTTTGTCCCAATTCTTCCCATTCCCATTGAAACTTTTCAAATCCCTCTCCAAATTGTTGAAATTCTCTTGAAGCTTTTAAAATTCTCTCTAGAATTTTCAAAATCCACTTCCACATGTTTACAATTTCACGTCAAAAATGGCTAAAATTCCAGTTGAAATTTTTTCAAAGTCCCTTAAAAATTTTCCAATTTTTGTCCCAATTCTTCCCATTCCCATTGAAACTTTTCAAATCCCTCTCAAAATTGTTGAAATTCTCTTGAAGCTTTTAAAATTCTCTCTAGAATTTTCAAAATCCATGTCCACATGTTTACAATTTCACGTCAAAAATGCTAAAATTCCAGTTGAAATTTTTTCAAAGTCCCTTCAAAATTTTCCAATTTTTGTCCCAATTCTTCCCATTCCCATTGAAACTTTTCAAATCCCTCTCCAAATTGTTGAAATTCTCTTGAAGCTTTTAAAATTCTCTCTAGAATTTTCAAAATCCATGTCCACATGTTTACAATTTCACGTCCAAAAACGGCTAAAATTCCAGTTGAAATTTTTTCAAAGTCCCTTCAAAATTTTCCAATTTTTGTCCCAATTCTTCCCATTCCCATTGAAACTTTTCAAATCCCTCTCAAAATTGTTGAAATTCTGTTGAAGCTTTTAAAATTCTCTCTAGAATTTTCAAAATCCATGTCCACATGTTTACAATTTCACGTCAAAAAATGGCTAAAATTCCAGCTGAAATTTTTTCAGTGTCCCTTAAAAATTTTCCAATTTTTGTCCCAATTCTTCCCATTCCCATTGAAACTTTTCAAATCCCTCTCCAAATTGTTGAAATTCTCTTGAAGCTTTTAAAATTCTCTCTAGAATTTTCAAAATCCATGTCCACATGTTTACAATTTCACGTCAAAAAATGGCTAAAATTCCAGCTGAAATTTTTTCAAAGTCCCTTAAAAATTTTCCAATTTTTGTCCCAATTCTTCCCATTCCCATTGAAACTTTTCAAATCCCTCTCAAAATTGTTGAAATTCTCTTGAAGCTTTTAAAATTCTCTCTAGAATTTTCAAAATCCATGTCCACATGTTTACAATTTCACGTCAAAAAATGGCTAAAATTCCAGTTGAAATTTTTTCAAAGTCCCTTAAAAATTTTCCAATTTTTGTCCCAATTCTTCCCATTCCCATTGAAACTTTTCAAATCCCTCTCCAAATTGTTGAAATTCTCTTGAAGCTTTTAAAATTCTCTCTAGAATTTTCAAAATCCACTTCCACATGTTTACAATTTCATGTAAAAAATGGCTAAAATTCCAGTTGAAATTTTTTCAAAGTCCCTTAAAAATTTTCCAATTTTTGTCCCAATTCTTCCCATTCCCATTGAAACTTTTCAAATCCCTCTCAAAATTGTTGAAATTCTCTTGAAGCTTTTAAAATTCTCTCTAGAATTTTCAAAATCCATGTCCACATGTTTACAATTTCACGTCAAAAAATGGCTAAAATTCCAGTGGAAATTTTTTCAAAGTCCCTTAAAAATTTTCCGATTTTTGTCCCAATTCTTCCCATTCCCATTGAAACTTTTCAAATCCCTCTCCAAATTGTTGAAATTCTCTTGAAGCTTTTAAAATTCTCTCTAGAATTTTCAAAATCCATGTCCACATGTTTACAATTTCACGTCAAAAATGCTAAAATTCCAGTTGAAATTTTTTCAAAGTCCCTTAAAAATTTTCCAATTTTTGTCCCAATTCTTCCCATTCCCATTGAAACTTTTCAAATCCCTCTCCAAATCGTTGAAATTCTCTTGAAGCTTTTAAAATTCTCTCTAGAATTTTCAAAATCCATGTCCACATGTTTACAATTTCACGTCAAAAATGCTAAAATTCCAGCTGAAATTTTTTCAAAGTCCCTTAAAAATTTTCCAATTTTTGTCCCAATTCTTCCCATTCCCATTGAAACTTTTCAAATCCCTCTCAAAATTGTTGAAATTCTGTTGAAGCTTTTAAAATTCTCTCTAGAATTTTCAAAATCCATGTCCGCATGTTTACAATTTCACATAAAAAAATGGCTAAAATTCCAGTTGAAATTTTTTCAAAGTCCCTTAAAAATTTTCCAATTTTTGTCCCAATTCTTCCCATTCCCATTGAAACTTTTCAAATCCCTCTCAAAATTGTTGAAATTCTCTTGAAGCTTTTAAAATTCTCTCTAGAATTTTCAAAATCCATGTCCACATGTTTACAATTTCACGTCAAAAAATGGCTAAAATTCCAGCTGAAATTTTTTCAAAGTCCCTTAAAAATTTTCCAATTTTTGTCCCAATTCTTCCCATTCCCATTGAAACTTTTCAAATCCCTCTCAAAATTGTTGAAATTCTGTTGAAGCTTTTAAAATTCTCTCTAGAATTTTCAAAATCCATGTCCACATGTTTACAATTTCACGTCAAAAAATGGCTAAAATTCCAGTGGAAATTTTTTCAAAGTCCCTTCAAAATTTTCCAATTTTTGTCCCAATTCTTCCCATTCCCATTGAAACTTTTCAAATCCCTCTCAAAATTGTTGAAATTCTCTTGAAGCTTTTAAAATTCTCTCTAGAATTTTCAAAATCCATGTCCACATGTTTACAATTTCACGTCAAAAATGCTAAAATTCCAGTTGAAATTTTTTCAAAGTCCCTTAAAAATTTTCCAATTTTTGTCCCAATTCTTCCCATTCCCATTGAAACTTTTCAAATCCCTCTCAAAATTGTTGAAATTCTCTTGAAGCTTTTAAAATTCTCTCTAGAATTTTCAAAATCCATGTCCACATGTTTACAAGTTCACGTCAAAAAATGGCTAAAATTCCAGTTGAAATTTTTTCAAAGTCCCTTCAAAATTTTCCAATTTTTGTCCCAATTCTTCCCATTCCCATTGAAACTTTTCAAATCCCTCTCAAAATTGTTGAAATTCTCTTGAAGCTTTTAAAATTCTCTCTAGAATTTTCAAAATCCATGTCCACATGTTTACAAGTTCACGTCAAAAAATGGCTAAAATTCCAGTTGAAATTTTTTCAAAGTCCCTTAAAAATTTTCCAATTTTTGTCCCAATTCTTCCCATTCCCATTGAAACTTTTCAAATCCCTCTCAAAATTGTTGAAATTCTGTTGAAGCTTTTAAAATTCTCTCTAGAATTTTCAAAATCCATGTCCACATGTTTACAATTTCACGTCAAAAAATGGCTAAAATTCCAGTTGAAATTTTTTCAAAGTCCCTTCAAAATTTTCCAATTTTTGTCCCAATTCTTCCCATTCCCATTGAAACTTTTCAAATCCCTCTCCAAATTGTTGAAATTCTGTTGAAGCTTTTAAAATTCTCTCTAGAATTTTCAAAATCCATGGCCAAATGTTTACAATTTTACGTCAAAAAATGGCTAAAATTCCAGTTGAAATTTTTTCAAAGTCCCTGAAAAATTTTCCCATTTTTGTCCCAATTCTTCCCATTCCCATTGAAACTTTTCAAATCCCTCTCCAAATTGTTGAAATTCTGTTGAAGCTTTTAAAATTCTCTCTAGAATTTTCAAAATCCATGTCCACATGTTTACAATTTCACGTAAAAAAATGGCTAAAATTCCAGTTGAAATGTTTTCAAAGTCCCTTAAAAATTTTCCAATTTTTGTCCCAATTCTTCCCATTCCCATTGAAACTTTTCAAATCCCTCTCAAAATTGTTGAAATTCTGTTGAAGCTTTTAAAATTCTCTCTAGAATTTTCAAAATCCATGTCCACATGTTTACAATTTCACGTAAAAAAATGGCTAAAATTCCAGTTGAAATTTTTTCAAAGTCCCTTCAAAATTTTCCAATTCTTGTCCCAATTCTTCCCATTCCCATTGAAACTTTTCAAATCCCTCTCAAAATTGTTGAAATTCTCTTGAAGCTTTTAAAATTCTCTCTAGAATTTTCAAAATCCATGTCCACATGTTTATAATTTCACGTCAAAAAATGGCTAAAATTCCAGTTGAAATTTTTTCAAATTCCCTTAAAAATTTTCCAATTTTTGTCCCAATTCTTCCCATTCCCATTGAAACTTTTCAAATCCCTCTCAAAATTGTTGAAATTCTGTTGAAGCTTTTAAAATTCTCTCTAGAATTTTCAAAATCCATGTCCACATGTTTACAATTTCACGTAAAAAAATGGTTAAAATTCCAGTTGAAATGTTTTCAAAGTCCCTTAAAAATTTTCCAGTTTTTGTCCCAATTCTTCCCATTCCCATTGAAACTTTTCAAATCCCTCTCAAAATTGTTGAAATTCTGTTGAAGCTTTTAAAATTCTCTCTAGAATTTTCAAAATCCATGTCCACATGTTTACAATTTCACGTAACAAAATGGCTAAAATTCCAGTTGAAATTTTTTCAAAGTCCCTTCAAAATTTTCCAATTTTTGTCCCAATTCTTCCCATTCCCATTGAAACTTTTCAAATCCCTCTCAAAATTGTTGAAATTCTCTTGAAGCTTTTAAAATTCTCTCTAGAATTTTCAAAATCCATGTCCACATGTTTACAATTTCACGTCAAAAAATGGCTAAAATTCCAGTTGAAATTTTTTCAAAGTCCCTTAAAAATTTTCCAATTTTTGTCCCAATTCTTCCCATTCCCATTGAAACTTTTCAAATCCCTCTCAAAATTGTTGAAATTCTCTTGAAGCTTTTAAAATTCTCTCTAGAATTTTCAAAATCCATGTCCACATGTTTACAATTTCACGTAAAAAAATGGTTAAAATTCCAGTTGAAATGTTTTCAAAGTCCCTTAAAAATTTTCCAATTTTTGTCCCAATTCTTCCCATTCCCATTGAAACTTTTCAAATCCCTCTCAAAATTGTTGAAATTCTGTTGAAGCTTTTAAAATTCTCTCTAGAATTTTCAAAATCCACTTCAACATGTTTACAATTTCACGTCAAAAAATGGCTAAAATTCCAGTTGAAATTTTTTCAAAGTCCCTTAAAAATTTTCCAATTTTTGTCCCAATTCTTCCCATTCCCATTGAAACTTTTCAAATCCCTCTCCAAATTGTTGAAATTCTCTTGAAGCTTTTAAAATTCTCTCTAGAATTTTCAAAATCCATGTCCACATGTTTACAATTTCACGTCAAAAAATGGCTAAAATTCCAGTTGAAATTTTTTCAAAGTCCCTTAAAAATTTTCCAATTTTTGTCCCAATTCTTCCCATTCCCATTGAAACTTTTCAAATCCCTCTCAAAAGTGTTGAAATTCTGTTAAAGCTTTTAAAATTCTCTCTAGAATTTTCAAAATCCATGTCCACATGTTTATAATTTCACGTCAAAAAATGGCTAAAATTCCAGTTGAAATTTTTTCAAAGTCCCTTAAAAATTTTTCAATTTTTGCCCCAATTCTTCCCATTCCCATTGAAACTTTTCAAATCCCTCTCAAAATTGTTGAAATTCTCTTGAAGCTTTTAAAATTCTCTCTAGAATTTTCAAAATCCATGTCCACATGTTTACAATTTCACGTAAAAAAATGGTTAAAATTCCAGTTGAAATGTTTTCAAAGTCCCTTAAAAATTTTCCAATTTTTGTCCCAATTCTTCCCATTCCCATTGAAACTTTTCAAATCCCTCTCAAAATTGTTGAAATTCTGTTGAAGCTTTTAAAATTCTCTCTAGAATTTTCAAAATCCACTTCAACATGTTTACAATTTCACGTCAAAAAATGGCTAAAATTCCAGCTGAAATTTTTTCAAAGTCCCTTAAAAATTTTCCAATTTTTGTCCCAATTCTTCCCATTCCCATTGAAACTTTTCAAATCCCTCTCAAAATTGTTGAAATTCTCTTGAAGCTTTTAAAATTCTCTCTAGAATTTTCAAAATCCATGTCCACATGTTTACAATTTCACGTCAAAAATGGCTAAAATTCCAGTTGAAATTTTTTCAAAGTCCCTTAAAAATTTTCCAATTTTTGTCCCAATTCTTCCCATTCCCATTGAAACTTTTCAAATCCCTCTCCAAATTGTTGAAATTCTCTTGAAGCTTTTAAAATTCTCTCTAGAATTTTCAAAATCCACTTCCACATGTTTGCAATTTCACGTCAAAAATGGCTAAAATTCCAGTTGAAATTTTTTCAAAGTCCCTTAAAAATTTTCCAATTTTTGTCCCAATTCTTCCCATTCCCATTGAAACTTTTCAAATCCCTCTCAAAATTGTTGAAATTCTCTTGAAGCTTTTAAAATTCTCTCTAGAATTTTCAAAATCCATGTCCACATGTTTACAATTTCACGTCAAAAATGCTAAAATTCCAGTTGAAATTTTTTCAAAGTCCCTTAAAAATTTTCCAATTTTTGTCCCAATTCTTCCCATTCCCATTGAAACTTTTCAAATCCCTCTCAAAATTGTTGAAATTCTCTTGAAGCTTTTAAAATTCTCTCCAGAATTTTCAAAATCCATGTCCACATGTTTACAATTTCACGTCAAAAAATGGCTAAAATTCCAGCTGAAATTTTTTCAAAGTCCCTTAAAAATTTTCCAATTTTTGTCCCAATTCTTCCCATTCCCATTGAAACTTTTCAAATCCCTCTCAAAATTTTTGAAATTCTCTTGAAGCTTTTAAAATTCTCTCTAGAATTTTCAAAATCCATGGCCACATGTTTACAATTTCACGTCCAAAAACGGCTAAAATTCCAGTTGAAATTTTTTCAATGTCCCTTCAAAATTTTCCAATTTTTGTCCCAATTCTTCCCATTCCCATTGAAACTTTTCAAATCCCTCTCAAAATTGTTGAAATTCTGTTGAAGCTTTTAAAATTCTCTCTAGAATTTTCAAAATCCATGTCCACATGTTTACAATTTCACGTCAAAAAATGGCTAAAATTCCAGCTGAAATTTTTTCAGTGTCCCTTAAAAATTTTCCAATTTTTGTCCCAATTCTTCCCATTCCCATTGAAACTTTTCAAATCCCTCTCAAAATTGTTGAAATTCTCTTGAAGCTTTTAAAATTCTCTCTAGAATTTTCAAAATCCATGGCCACATGTTTACAATTTCACGTCAAAAAATGGCTAAAATTCCAGCTGAAATTTTTTCAAAGTCCCTTAAAAATTTTCCAATTTTTGTCCCAATTCTTCCCATTCCCATTGAAACTTTTCAAATCCCTCTCAAAATTGTTGAAATTCTCTTGAAGCTTTTAAAATTCTCTCTAGAATTTTCAAAATCCATGTCCACATGTTTACAATTTCACGTCAAAAAATGGCTAAAATTCCAGTTGAAATTTTTTCAAAGTCCCTTAAAAATTTTCCAATTTTTGTCCCAATTCTTCCCATTCCCATTGAAACTTTTCAAATCCCTCTCAAAATTGTTGAAATTCTCTTGAAGCTTTTAAAATTCTCTCTAGAATTTTCAAAATCCACTTCCACATGTTTACAATTTCATGTAAAAAATGGCTAAAATTCCAGTTGAAATTTTTTCGAAGTCCCTTAAAAATTTTCCAATTTTTGTCCCAATTCTTCCCATTCCCATTGAAACTTTTCAAATCCCTCTCAAAATTGTTGAAATTCTCTTGAAGCTTTTAAAATTCTCTCTAGAATTTTCAAAATCCATGTCCACATGTTTACAATTTCACGTCAAAAAATGGCTAAAATTCCAGCTGAAATTTTTTCAAAGTCCCTTAAAAATTTTCCAATTTTTGTCCCAATTCTTCCCATTCCCATTGAAACTTTTCAAATCCCTCTCAACATTGTTGAAATTCTCTTGAAGCTTTTAAAATTCTCTCTAGAATTTTCAAAATCCATGTCCACATGTTTACAATTTCACGTCAAAAAATGGCTAAAATTCCAGCTGAAATTTTTTCAAAGTCCCTTAAAAATTTTCCAATTTTTGTCCCAATTCTTCCCATTCCCATTGAAACTTTTCAAATCCCTCTCAAAATTGTTGAAATTCTCTTGAAGCTTTTAAAATTCTCTCTAGAATTTTCAAAATCCATGTCCACATGTTTACAATTTCACGAAAAAAAATGCTAAAATTCCAGTTGAAATTTTTTCAAAGTCCCTTAAAAATTTTCCAATTTTTGTCCCAATTCTTCCCATTCCCATTGAAACTTTTCAAATCCCTCTCAAAATTGTTGAAATTCTCTTGAAGCTTTTAAAATTCTCTCTAGAATTTTCAAAATCCATGTCCACATGTTTACAATTTCACGTCAAAAAATGGCTAAAATTCCAGTTGAAATTTTTTCAAAGTCCCTTAAAAATTTTCCAATTTTTGTCCCAATTCTTCCCATTCCCATTGAAACTTTTCAAATCCCTCTCAAAATTGTTGAAATTCTCTTGAAGCTTTTAAAATTCTCTCTAGAATTTTCAAAATCCATGTCCACATGTTTACAATTTCACGTCAAAAAATGGCTAAAATTCCAGCGGAAATTTTTTCAAAGTCCCTTAAAAATTTTCCAATTTTTGTCCCAATTCTTCCCATTCCCATTGAAACTTTTCAAATCCCTCTCAAAATTGTTGAAATTCTCTTGAAGCTTTTAAAATTCTCTCTAGAATTTTCAAAATCCATGTCCACATGTTTACAATTTCACATCAAAAAATGGCTAAAATTCCAGTGGAAATTTTTTCAAAGTCCCTTAAAAATTTTCCAATTTTTGTCCCAATTCTTCCCATTCCCATTGAAACTTTTCAAATCCCTCTCAAAATTGTTGAAATTCTCTTGAAGCTTTTAAAATTCTCTCTAGAATTTTCAAAATCCATGTCCACATGTTTACAATTTCACGAAAAAAAATGCTAAAATTCCAGTTGAAATTTTTTCAAAGTCCCTTAAAAATTTTCCAATTTTTGTCCCAATTCTTCCCATTCCCATTGAAACTTTTCAAATCCCTCTCAAAATTGTTGAAATTCTCTTGAAGCTTTTAAAATTCTCTCTAGAATTTTCAAAATCCATGTCCACATGTTTACAATTTCACGTAAAAAATGGCTAAAATTCCAGTTGAAATTTTTTCAAAGTCCCTTCAAAATTTTCCAATTTTTGTCCCAATTCTTCCCATTCCCATTGAAACTTTTCAAATCCCTCTCAAAATTGTTGAAATTCTCTTGAAGCTTTTAAAATTCTCTCTAGAATTTTCAAAATCCATGTCCACATGTTTACAATTTCACGTCAAAAATGCTAAAATTCCAGTTGAAATTTTTTCAAAGTCCCTTCAAAATTTTCCAATTTTTGTCCCAATTCTTCCCATTCCCATTGAAACTTTTCAAATCCCTCTCCAAATTGTTGAAATTCTCTTGAAGCTTTTAAAATTCTCTCTAGAATTTTCAAAATCCATGTCCACATGTTTACAATTTCACGTCAAAAAATGGCTAAAATTCCAGTGGAAATTTTTTCAAAGTCCCTTAAAAATTTTCCAATTTTTGTCCCAATTCTTCCCATTCCCATTGAAACTTTTCAAATCCCTCTCAAAATTGTTGAAATTCTCTTGAAGCTTTTAAAAATTCTCTCTAGAATTTTCAAAATCCATGTCCACATGTTTACAATTTCACGAAAAAAAATGCTAAAATTCCAGTTGAAATTTTTTCAAAGTCCCTTAAAAATTTTCCAATTTTTGTCCCAATTCTTCCCATTCCCATTGAAACTTTTCAAATCCCTCTCCAAATTGTTGAAATTCTCTTGGAGCTTTTAAAATTCTCTCCAGAATTTTCAAAATCCATGTCCACATGTTTACAATTTCACGAAAAAAAATGGCTAAAATTCCAGTTGAAATTTTTTCAAAGTCCCTTCAAAATTTTCCAATTTTTGTCCCAATTCTTCCCATTCCCATTGAAACTTTTCAAATCCCTCTCAAAATTGTTGAAATTCTCTTGAAGCTTTTAAAATTCTCTCTAGAATTTTCAAAATCCATGTCCACATGTTTACAATTTCACGTCAAAAATGCTAAAATTCCAGTTGAAATTTTTTCAAAGTCCCTTAAAAATTTTCCAATTTTTGTCCCAATTCTTCCCATTCCCATTGAAACTTTTCAAACCTCTCCAAATTGTTGAAATTCTCTTGAAGCTTTTAAAATTCTCTCTAGAATTTTCAAAATCCATGTCCACATGTTTACAATTTCACGTCAAAAAATGGCTAAAATTCCAGCTGAAATTTTTTCAAAGTCCCTTAAAAATTTTCCAATTTTTGTCCCAATTCTTCCCATTCCCATTGAAACTTTTCAAATCCCTCTCAAAATTGTTGAAATTCTCTTGAAGCTTTTAAAATTCTCTCTAGAATTTTCAAAATCCATGTCCACATGTTTACAATTTCACGTCAAAAAATGGCTAAAATTCCAGCTGAAATTTTTTCAAAGTCCCTTAAAAATTTTCCAATTTTTGTCCCAATTCTTCCCATTCCCATTGAAACTTTTCAAATCCCTCTCAAAATGGTTGAAATTCTCTTGAAGCTTTTAAAATTCTCTCTAGAATTTTCAAAATCCATGTCCACATGTTTACAATTTCATGTCAAAAAATGGCTAAAATTCCAGTTGAAATTTTTTCAAAGTCCCTTAAAATTTTCCAATTTTTGTCCCAATTCTTCCATTCCCATTGAAACTTTTCAAATCCCTCTCAAAATTGTTGAAATTCTCTTGAAGCTTTTAAAATTCTCTCCACAATTTTCAAAATCCATGTCCACATGTTTACAATTTCACGTCAAAAATGGCTAAAATTCCAGTTGAAATTTTTTCAAAGTCCCTTAAAAATTTTCCAATTTTTGTCCCAATTCTTCCCATTCCCATTGAAACTTTTCAAATCCCTCTCAAAATTGTTGAAATTCTCTTGAAGCTTTTAAAATTCTCTCTAGAATTTTCAAAATCCATGTCCACATGTTTACAATTTCACGTCAAAAATGCTAAAATTCCAGTTGAAATTTTTTCAAAGTCCCTTAAAAATTTTCCAATTTTTGTCCCAATTCTTCCCATTCCCATTGAAACTTTTCAAATCCCTCTCAAAATTGTTGAAATTCTCTTGAAGCTTTTAAAATTCTCTCTAGAATTTTCAAAATCCATGTCCACATGTTTACAATTTCACGTCAAAAAATGGCTAAAATTCCAGTGGAAATTTTTTCAAAGTCCCTTAAAAATTTTCCAATTTTTGTCCCAATTCTTCCCATTCCCATTGAAACTTTTCAAATCCCTCTCAAAATTGTTGAAATTCTCTTGAAGCTTTTAAAATTCTCTCTAGAATTTTCAAAATCCATGTCCACATGTTTACAATTTCACGTAAAAAATGGCTAAAATTCCAGTTGAAATTTTTTCAAAGTCCCTTAAAAATTTTCCAATTTTTGTCCCAATTCTTCCCATTCCCATTGAAACTTTTCAAATCCCTCTCAAAATTGTTGAAATTCTCTTGAAGCTTTTAAAATTCTCTCTAGAATTTTCAAAATCCATGTCCACATGTTTACAATTTCACGTCAAAAATGCTAAAATTCCAGTTGAAATTTTTTCAAAGTCCCTTCAAAATTTTCCAATTTTTGTCCCAATTCTTCCATTCCCATTGAAACTTTTAAAATCCCTCTCAAAATTGTTGAAATTCTCTTGAAGCTTTTAAAATTCTCTCTAGAATTTTCAAAATCCATGTCCACATGTTTACAATTTCACGTCAAAAAATGGCTAAAATTCTAGCTGAAATTGTTTCAAAGTCCCTTAAAAATTTTCCAATTTTTGTCCCAATTCTTCCCATTCCCATTGAAACTTTTCAAATCCCTCTCAAAATTGTTGAAATTCTCTTGAAGCTTTTAAAATTCTCTCTAGAATTTTCAAAATCCATGTCCACATGTTTACAATTTCACGTCAAAAATGCTAAAATTCCAGTTGAAATTTTTTCAAAGTCCCTTAAAAATTTTCCAATTTTTGTCCCAATTCTTCCCATTCCCATTGAAACTTTTCAAATCCCTCTCAAAATTGTTGAAATTCTCTTGAAGCTTTTAAAATTCTCTCTAGAATTTTCAAAATCCATGTCCACATGTTTACAATTTCACGTCAAAAAATGGCTAAAATTCCAGTGGAAATTTTTTCAAAGTCCCTTAAAATTTTCCAATTTTTGTCCCAATTCTTCCCATTCCCATTGAAACTTTTCAAATCCTCTCCAAATTGTTGAAATTCTCTTGAAGCTTTTAAAATTCTCTCTAGAATTTTCAAAATCCATGTCCACATGTTTACAATTTCACGAAAAAAAATGCTAAAATTCCAGTTGAAATTTTTTCAAAGTCCCTTAAAAATTTTCCAATTTTTGTCCCAATTCTTCCCATTCCCATTGAAACTTTTCAAATCCCTCTCAAAATTGTTGAAATTCTCTTGAAGCTTTTAAAATTCTCTCTAGAATTTTCAAAATCCACTTCCACATGTTTACAATTTCACGTAAAAAATGGCTAAAATTCCAGTTGAAATTTTTTCAAAGTCCCTTAAAAATTTTCCAATTTTTGTCCCAATTCTTCCCATTCCCATTGAAACTTTTCAAATCCCTCTCAAAATTGTTGAAATTCTCTTGAAGCTTTTAAAATTCTCTCTAGAATTTTCAAAATCCATGTCCACATGTTTACAATTTCACGTCAAAAATGCTAAAATTCCAGTTGAAATTTTTTCAAAGTCCCTTCAAAATTTTCCAATTTTTGTCCCAATTCTTCCCATTCCCATTGAAACTTTTCAAATCCCTCTCAAAATTGTTGAAATTCTCTTGAAGCTTTTAAAATTCTCTCTAGAATTTTCAAAATCCATGTCCACATGTTTACAATTTCACATAAAAAAATGGCTAAAATTCCAGCTGAAATTTTTTCAAAGTCCCTTAAAAATTTTCCAATTTTTGTCCCAATTCTTCCCATTCCCATTGAAACTTTTCAAATCCCTCTCAAAATTGTTGAAATTCTCTTGAAGCTTTTAAAATTCTCTCTAGAATTTTCAAAATCCATGTCCACATGTTTACAATTTCACGTCAAAAAATGGCTAAAATTCCAGCTGAAATTTTTTCAAAGTCCCTTAAAAATTTTCCAATTTTTGTCCCAATTCTTCCCATTCCCATTGAAACTTTTCAAATCCCTCTCAAAATTGTTGAAATTCTCTTGAAGCTTTTAAAATTCTCTCCACAATTTTCAAAATCCATGTCCACATGTTTACAATTTCACGTCAAAAAATGGCTAAAATTCCAGTTGAAATTTTTTCAAAGTCCCTTAAAAATTTTCCAATTTTTGTCCCAATTCTTCCCATTCCCATTGAAACTTTTCAAATCCCTCTCAAAATTGTTGAAATTCTCTTGAAGCTTTTAAAATTCTCTCTAGAATTTTCAAAATCCATGTCCACATGTTTACAATTTCACGTCAAAAAATGGCTAAAATTCCAGTGGAAATTTTTTCAAAGTCCCTTAAAAATTTTCCAATTTTTGTCCCAATTCTTCCCATTCCCATTGAAACTTTTCAAATCCCTCTCAAAATTGTTGAAATTCTCTTGAAGCTTTTAAAATTCTCTCTAGAATTTTCAAAATCCATGTCCACATGTTTACAATTTCACGTAAAAAATGGCTAAAATTCCAGTTGAAATTTTTTCAAAGTCCCTTAAAAATTTTCCAATTTTTGTCCCAATTCTTCCCATTCCCATTGAAACTTTTCAAATCCCTCTCAAAATTGTTGAAATTCTCTTGAAGCTTTTAAAATTCTCTCTAGAATTTTCAAAATCCATGTCCACATGTTTACAATTTCACGTCAAAAATGCTAAAATTCCAGTTGAAATTTTTTCAAAGTCCCTTCAAAATTTTCCAATTTTTGTCCCAATTCTTCCCATTCCCATTGAAACTTTTCAAATCCCTCTCCAAATTGTTGAAATTCTGTTGAAGCTTTTAAAATTCTCTCTAGAATTTTCAAAATCCATGTCCACATGTTTACAATTTCACGTCAAAAAATGGCTAAAATTCCAGCTGAAATTTTTTCAAAGTCCCTTAAAAATTTTCCAATTTTTGTCCCAATTCTTCCCATTCCCATTGAAACTTTTCAAATCCCTCTCAAAATTGTTGAAATTCTCTTGGAGCTTTTAAAATTCTCTCTAGAATTTTCAAAATCCATGTCCACATGTTTACAATTTCACGTCAAAAAATGGCTAAAATTCCAGTGGAAATTTTTTCAAAGTCCCTTAAAAGTTTTCCAATTTTTGTCCCAATTCTTCCCATTCCCATTGAAACTTTTCAAATCCCTCTCAAAATTGTTTAAATTCTCTTGAAGCTTTTAAAATTCTCTCTAGAATTTTCAAAATCCATGTCCACATGTTTACAATTTCACGTAAAAAATGGCTAAAATTCCAGTTGAAATTTTTTCAAAGTCCCTTAAAAATTTTCCAATTTTTGTCCCAATTCTTCCCATTCCCATTGAAACTTTTCAAATCCCTCTCAAAATTGTTGAAATTCTCTTGAAGCTTTTAAAATTCTCTCTAGAATTTTCAAAATCCATGTCCACATGTTTACAATTTCACGTCAAAAATGCTAAAATTCCAGTTGAAATTTTTTCAAAGTCCCTTCAAAATTTTCCAATTTTTGTCCCAATTCTTCCCATTCCCATTGAAACTTTTCAAATCCCTCTCAAAATTGTTGAAATTCTCTTGAAGCTTTTAAAATTCTCTCTAGAATTTTCAAAATCCATGTCCACATGTTTACAATTTCACGTCAAAAAATGGCTAAAATTCCAGTGGAAATTTTTTCAAAGTCCCTTAAAAATTTTCCAATTTTTGTCCCAATTCTTCCCATTCCCATTGAAACTTTTCAAATCCCTCTCCAAATTGTTGAAATTCTCTTGAAGCTTTTAAAATTCTCTCTAGAATTTTCAAAATCCATGTCCACATGTTTACAATTTCACGAAAAAAAATGCTAAAATTCCAGTTGAAATTTTTTCAAAGTCCCTTCAAAATTTTCCAATTTTTGTCCCAATTCTTCCCATTCCCATTGAAACTTTTCAAATCCCTCTCAAAATTGTTGAAATTCTCTTGAAGCTTTTAAAATTCTCTCTAGAATTTTCAAAATCCACTTCCACATGTTTACAATTTCACGTAAAAAATGGCTAAAATTCCAGTGGAAATTTTTTCAAAGTCCCTTAAAAATTTTCCAATTTTTGTCCCAATTCTTCCCATTCCCATTGAAACTTTTCAAATCCCTCTCAAAATTGTTGAAATTCTCTTGAAGCTTTTAAAATTCTCTCTAGAATTTTCAAAATCCATGTCCACATGTTTACAATTTCACGAAAAAAAATGCTAAAATTCCAGTTGAAATTTTTTCAAAGTCCCTTCAAAATTTTCCAATTTTTGTCCCAATTCTTCCCATTCCCATTGAAACTTTTCAAATCCCTCTCCAAATTGTTGAAATTCTCTTGGAGCTTTTAAAATTCTCTCCAGAATTTTCAAAATCCATGTCCACATGTTTACAATTTCACGAAAAAAAATGGCTAAAATTCCAGTTGAAATTTTTTCAAAGTCCCTTCAAAATTTTCCAATTTTTGTCCCAATTCTTCCCATTCCCATTGAAACTTTTCAAATCCCTCTCAAAATTGTTGAAATTCTCTTGAAGCTTTTAAAATTCTCTCTAGAATTTTCAAAATCCATGTCCACATGTTTACAATTTCACGTCAAAAATGCTAAAATTCCAGTTGAAATTTTTTCAAAGTCCCTTAAAAATTTTCCAATTTTTGTCCCAATTCTTCCCATTCCCATTGAAACTTTTCAAATCCCTCTCCAAATTGTTGAAATTCTCTTGAAGCTTTTAAAATTCTCTCTAGAATTTTCAAAATCCATGTCCACATGTTTACAATTTCACGTCAAAAAATGGCTAAAATTCCAGCTGAAATTTTTTCAAAGTCCCTTAAAAATTTTCCAATTTTTGTCCCAATTCTTCCCATTCCCATTGAAACTTTTCAAATCCCTCTCAAAATTGTTGAAATTCTCTTGGAGCTTTTAAAATTCTCTCTAGAATTTTCAAAATCCATGTCCACATGTTTACAATTTCACGTCAAAAAATGGCTAAAATTCCAGTGGAAATTTTTTCAAAGTCCCTTAAAAGTTTTCCAATTTTTGTCCCAATTCTTCCCATTCCCATTGAAACTTTTCAAATCCCTCTCAAAATTGTTTAAATTCTCTTGAAGCTTTTAAAATTCTCTCTAGAATTTTCAAAATCCATGTCCACATGTTTACAATTTCACGTCAAAAAATGGCTAAAATTCCAGTGGAAATTTTTTCAAAGTCCCTTAAAAATTTTCCAATTTTTGTCCCAATTCTTCCCATTCCCATTGAAACTTTTCAAATCCCTCTCCAAATTGTTGAAATTCTCTTGAAGCTTTTAAAATTCTCTCTAGAATTTTCAAAATCCATGTCCACATGTTTACAATTTCACGAAAAAAAATGCTAAAATTCCAGTTGAAATTTTTTCAAAGTCCCTTAAAAATTTTCCAATTTTTGTCCCAATTCTTCCCATTCCCATTGAAACTTTTCAAATCCCTCTCCAAATTGTTGAAATTCTCTTGAAGCTTTTAAAATTCTCTCTAGAATTTTCAAAATCCACTTCCACATGTTTACAATTTCACGTAAAAAATGGCTAAAATTCCAGTTGAAATTTTTTCAAAGTCCCTTAAAAATTTTCCAATTTTTGTCCCAATTCTTCCCATTCCCATTGAAACTTTTCAAATCCCTCTCAAAATTGTTGAAATTCTCTTGAAGCTTTTAAAATTCTCTCTAGAATTTTCAAAATCCATGTCCACATGTTTACAATTTCACGTCAAAAATGCTAAAATTCCAGTTGAAATTTTTTCAAAGTCCCTTCAAAATTTTCCAATTTTTGTCCCAATTCTTCCCATTCCCATTGAAACTTTTCAAATCCCTCTCAAAATTGTTGAAATTCTCTTGAAGCTTTTAAAATTCTCTCCACAATTTTCAAAATCCATGTCCACATGTTTACAATTTCACATAAAAAAATGGCTAAAATTCCAGTTGAAATTTTTTCAAAGTCCCTTAAAAATTTTCCAATTTTTGTCCCAATTCTTCCCATTCCCATTGAAACTTTTCAAATCCCTCTCAAAATTGTTGAAATTCTCTTGAAGCTTTTAAAATTCTCTCTAGAATTTTCAAAATCCATGTCCACATGTTTACAATTTCACGTCAAAAAATGGCTAAAATTCCAGTTGAAATTTTTTCAAAGTCCCTTAAAAATTTTCCAATTTTTGTCCCAATTCTTCCCATTCCCATTGAAACTTTTCAAATCCCTCTCAAAATTGTTGAAATTCTCTTGAAGCTTTTAAAATTCTCTCTAGAATTTTCAAAATCCATGTCCACATGTTTACAATTTCACGTCAAAAATGCTAAAATTCCAGTTGAAATTTTTTCAAAGTCCCTTAAAAATTTTCCAATTTTTGTCCCAATTCTTCCCATTCCCATTGAAACTTTTCAAATCCCTCTCAAAATTGTTGAAATTCTCTTGGAGCTTTTAAAATTCTCTCTAGAATTTTCAAAATCCATGTCCACATGTTTACAATTTCACGTCAAAAAATGGCTAAAATTCCAGTGGAAATTTTTTCAAAGTCCCTTAAAAGTTTTCCAATTTTTGTCCCAATTCTTCCCATTCCCATTGAAACTTTTCAAATCCCTCTCAAAATTGTTTAAATTCTCTTGAAGCTTTTAAAATTCTCTCTAGAATTTTCAAAATCCATGTCCACATGTTTACAATTTCACGTAAAAAATGGCTAAAATTCCAGTTGAAATTTTTTCAAAGTCCCTTCAAAATTTTCCAATTTTTGTCCCAATTCTTCCCATTCCCATTGAAACTTTTCAAATCCCTCTCCAAATTGTTGAAATTCTCTTGAAGCTTTTAAAATTCTCTCTAGAATTTTCAAAATCCATGTCCACATGTTTACAATTTCACGTCAAAAAATGGCTAAAATTCCAGTGGAAATTTTTTCAAAGTCCCTTCAAAATTTTCCAATTTTTGTCCCAATTCTTCCCATTCCCATTGAAACTTTTCAAATCCCTCTCAAAATTGTTGAAATTCTCTTGAAGCTTTTAAAATTCTCTCTAGAATTTTCAAAATCCATGTCCACATGTTTACAATTTCACGAAAAAAAATGCTAAAATTCCAGTTGAAATTTTTTCAAAGTCCCTTAAAAATTTTCCAATTTTTGTCCCAATTCTTCCCATTCCCATTGAAACTTTTCAAATCCCTCTCCAAATTGTTGAAATTCTCTTGGAGCTTTTAAAATTCTCTCCAGAATTTTCAAAATCCATGTCCACATGTTTACAATTTCACGAAAAAAAATGGCTAAAATTCCAGTTGAAATTTTTTCAAAGTCCCTTCAAAATTTTCCAATTTTTGTCCCAATTCTTCCCATTCCCATTGAAACTTTTCAAATCCCTCTCAAAATTGTTGAAATTCTCTTGAAGCTTTTAAAATTCTCTCTAGAATTTTCAAAATCCATGTCCACATGTTTACAATTTCACGTCAAAAATGCTAAAATTCCAGTTGAAATTTTTTCAAAGTCCCTTCAAAATTTTCCAATTTTTGTCCCAATTCTTCCCATTCCCATTGAAACTTTTCAAATCCCTCTCCAAATTGTTGAAATTCTCTTGAAGCTTTTAAAATTCTCTCTAGAATTTTCAAAATCCATGTCCACATGTTTACAATTTCACGTCAAAAAATGGCTAAAATTCCAGCTGAAATTTTTTCAAAGTCCCTTAAAAATTTTCCAATTTTTGTCCCAATTCTTCCCATTCCCATTGAAACTTTTCAAATCCCTCTCAAAATTGTTGAAATTCTCTTGGAGCTTTTAAAATTCTCTCTAGAATTTTCAAAATCCATGTCCACATGTTTACAATTTCACGTCAAAAAATGGCTAAAATTCCAGTGGAAATTTTTTCAAAGTCCCTTAAAAGTTTTCCAATTTTTGTCCCAATTCTTCCCATTCCCATTGAAACTTTTCAAATCCCTCTCCAAATTGTTGAAATTCTCTTGAAGCTTTTAAAATTCTCTCTAGAATTTTCAAAATCCATGTCCACATGTTTACAATTTCACGTCAAAAAATGGCTAAAATTCCAGTTGAAATTTTTTCAAAGTCCCTTCAAAATTTTCCAATTTTTGTCCCAATTCTTCCCATTCCCATTGAAACTTTTCAAATCCCTCTCCAAATTGTTGAAATTCTCTTGAAGCTTTTAAAATTCTCTCTAGAATTTTCAAAATCCACTTCCACATGTTTACAATTTCACGTAAAAAATGGCTAAAATTCCAGTTGAAATTTTTTCAAAGTCCCTTCAAAATTTTCCAATTTTTGTCCCAATTCTTCCCATTCCCATTGAAACTTTTCAAATCCCTCTCAAAATTGTTGAAATTCTCTTGAAGCTTTTAAAATTCTCTCTAGAATTTTCAAAATCCATGTCCACATGTTTACAATTTCACGTCAAAAATGCTAAAATTCCAGTTGAAATTTTTTCAAAGTCCCTTAAAAATTTTCCAATTTTTGTCCCAATTCTTCCCATTCCCATTGAAACTTTTCAAATCCCTCTCAAAATTGTTGAAATTCTCTTGAAGCTTTTAAAATTCTCTCTAGAATTTTCAAAATCCATGTCCACATGTTTACAATTTCACGTAAAAAATGGCTAAAATTCCAGCTGAAATTTTTTCAAAGTCCCTTAAAAATTTTCCAATTTTTGTCCCAATTCTTCCCATTCCCATTGAAACTTTTCAAATCCCTCTCAAAATTGTTGAAATTCTCTTGAAGCTTTTAAAATTCTCTCTAGAATTTTCAAAATCCATGTCCACATGTTTACAATTTCACGTCAAAAAATGGCTAAAATTCCAGCTGAAATTTTTTCAAAGTCCCTTAAAAATTTTCCAATTTTTGTCCCAATTCTTCCCATTCCCATTGAAACTTTTCAAATCCCTCTCAAAATTGTTGAAATTCTCTTGAAGCTTTTAAAATTCTCTCCACAATTTTCAAAATCCATGTCCACATGTTTACAATTTCACATAAAAAAATGGCTAAAATTCCAGTTGAAATTTTTTCAAAGTCCCTTAAAAATTTTCCAATTTTTGTCCCAATTCTTCCCATTCCCATTGAAACTTTTCAAATCCCTCTCCAAATTGTTGAAATTCTCTTGAAGCTTTTAAAATTCTCTCTAGAATTTTCAAAATCCATGTCCACATGTTTACAATTTCACGTCAAAAAATGGCTAAAATTCCAGTTGAAATTTTTTCAAAGTCCCTTAAAAATTTTCCAATTTTTGTCCCAATTCTTCCCATTCCCATTGAAACTTTTCAAATCCCTCTCAAAATTGTTGAAATTCTCTTGAAGCTTTTAAAATTCTCTCTAGAATTTTCAAAATCCATGTCCACATGTTTACAATTTCACGTAAAAAATGGCTAAAATTCCAGTTGAAATTTTTTCAAAGTCCCTTCAAAATTTTCCAATTTTTGTCCCAATTCTTCCCCATTCCCATTGAAACTTTTCAAATCCCTCTCAAAATTGTTGAAATTCTCTTGAAGCTTTTAAAATTCTCTCTAGAATTTTCAAAATCCATGTCCACATGTTTACAATTTCACGTCAAAAATGCTAAAATTCCAGTTGAAATTTTTTCAAAGTCCCTTCAAAATTTTCCAATTTTTGTCCCAATTCTTCCCATTCCCATTGAAACTTTTCAAATCCCTCTCAAAATTGTTGAAATTCTGTTGAAGCTTTTAAAATTCTCTCTAGAATTTTCAAAATCCATGTCCACATGTTTACAATTTCACGTCAAAAATGGCTAAAATTCCAGCTGAAATTTTTTCAAAGTCCCTTAAAAATTTTCCAATTTTTGTCCCAATTCTTCCCATTCCCATTGAAACTTTTCAAATCCCTCTCCAAAATTGTTGAAATTCTCTTGGAGCTTTTAAAATTCTCTCTAGAATTTTCAAAATCCATGTCCACATGTTTACAATTTCACGTCAAAAAATGGCTAAAATTCCAGCTGAAATTTTTTCAAAGTCCCTTAAAAATTTTCCAATTTTTGTCCCAATTCTTCCCATTCCCATTGAAACTTTTCAAATCCCTCTCAAAATTGTTGAAATTCTCTTGGAGCTTTTAAAATTCTCTCTAGAATTTTCAAAATCCATGTCCACATGTTTACAATTTCACGTCAAAAAATGGCTAAAATTCCAGTGGAAATTTTTCAAAGTCCCTTAAAAAGTTTTCCAATTTTTGTCCCAATTCTTCCCATTCCCATTGAAACTTTTCAAATCCCTCTCCAAATTGTTGAAATTCTCTTGAAGCTTTTAAAATTCTCTCTAGAATTTTCAAAATCCATGTCCACATGTTTACAATTTCACGTCAAAAAAATGGCTAAAATTCCAGTTGAAATTTTTTCAAAGTCCCTTCAAAATTTTCCAATTTTTGTCCCAATTCTTCCCATTCCCATTGAAACTTTTCAAATCCCTCTCCAAATTGTTGAAATTCTCTTGAAGCTTTTTAAAATTCTCTCTAGAATTTTCAAAATCCACTTCCACATGTTTACAATTTCACGTAAAAAATGGCTAAAATTCCAGTTGAATTTTTTCAAAGTCCCTTCAAAATTTTCCAATTTTTGTCCCAATTCTTCCCATTCCCATTGAAACTTTTCAAATCCCTCTCAAAATTGTTGAAATTCTCTTGAAGCTTTTAAAATTCTCTCTAGAATTTTCAAAATCCATGTCCACATGTTTACAATTTCACGTCAAAAATGCTAAAATTCCAGTTGAAATTTTTTCAAAGTCCCTTAAAAATTTTCCAATTTTTTGTCCCAATTCTTCCCATTCCCATTGAAACTTTTCAAATCCCTCTCAAAATTGTGAAATTCTCTTGAAGCTTTTAAAATTCTCTCTAGAATTTTCAAAATCCATGTCCACATGTTTACAATTTCACGTAAAAAATTGCTAAAATTCCAGCTGAAATTTTTTCAAAGTCCCTTAAAAAATTTTCCAATTTTTGTCCCAATTCTTCCCATTCCCATTGAAACTTTTCAAATCCCTCTCAAAATTGTTGAAATTCTCTTGAAGCTTTTAAAATTCTCTCTAGAATTTTCCAAAATCCATGTCCACATGTTTACAATTTCACGTCAAAAAATGGCTAAAATTCCAGCTGAAATTTTTTCAAAGTCCCTTAAAAATTTTCCAATTTTTGTCCCAATCTTCCCCATTCCCATTGAAACTTTTCAAATCCCTCTCAAAATTGTTGAAAATTCTCTTGAAGCTTTTAAAATTCTCTCCACAATTTTCAAAATCCATGTCCACATGTTTACAATTTCACATAAAAAAATGGCTAAAATTCCAGTTGAAATTTTTTCAAAGTCCCTTAAAAATTTTCCAATTTTTGTCCCAATTCTTCCCATTCCCATTGAAACTTTTCAAATCCCTCTCAAAATTGTTGAAATTCTCTTGAAGCTTTTAAAATTCTCTCTAGAATTTTCAAAATCCATGTCCACATGTTTACAATTTCACGTCAAAAAATGGCTAAAATTCCAGTTGAATTTTTTCAAAGTCCCTTAAAAATTTTCCAATTTTTGTCCCAATTCTTCCCATTCCCATTGAAACTTTTCAAATCCCTCTCAAAATTGTTGAAATTCTCTTGAAGCTTTTAAAATTCTCTCTAGAATTTTCAAAATCCATGTCCACATGTTTACAATTTCACGTAAAAAATGGCTAAAATTCCAGTTGAAATTTTTTCAAAGTCCCTTTCAAAATTTTCCAATTTTTGTCCCAATTC